>NC_066581.1:479887700-480187700 GCF_024323335.1 Lathyrus oleraceus
TTAGAATGTTTAATGTGGAATACGAGTACACTACCGATGCTTTAGCAGGTTTGCTAGGAATGCCTTACAGTGAGGGTGCTATCTGTGAGACGCCCTTAGATGCTGAATGAGCACTTGAAGCATTTACTTTTTGGAATAGATTATCAAATGTGATTGTCACTTCCTTTGAAGGAATTTTGGCTTCTAATATTCATAACCTGGCCATACGTATTTTTAGATACCTTTTGGCATGTATCATATTTGGCCGGGAGAACTCTAATAAAGTAAATGCTCGTGAGTTGCTGTTTTTACAGGGTTGCCTCACTAATCGCAGGATAAATCTTGTTCCTTTTATGTTGGCCCATATGTCTACCATTCCTAAAAAGGGGGGAACCATCTCTTTCGGTGGTTTGATTACTTCCATTGCTAGAGCGTTAAATCTCAACGCTGAGTTAGCCACCTTGGAACCACTCCCTCACCGCACCATTAACTTGAAGTTTTTGAAAGATATGGAATTATGCAAGGTGCGGCGAGCAGGTGGTTTTCACCTCATGATACATGGTGCAACTATACCCAGTGTTGTTTTACCTTGCTCCCAGCGTACAGATGTGCGACATGCAAGGAACTGGACGTATGATCTTGATGTTCCACCCTTTACCGGTCATTTGCCACCTAACGTCCCTATGGACGATGAGCAAGGGACCGATGATGAGTATGACCGGCGTGACCAGTCACCTGCTCATGATATTCCTACTGCATCACCTACACACACTGCACCTTCTTCCTCTAACCATTTTGCAGGTACTACTCCCGGTTTTTACATCACCGAGGAGATGTGGCGCGAGCACCTGGCTCATGAGGAAAGGCGTGACACCCTTCGGAATATCATAAACCAACAACTGACGGATAATATGAGTTTTATGGTAGCTTCCCAGAAGGGTAGTGAGCAAGCACATCGGACTATCACTAAGTCCTTACTTGCGATCACTAATGAGCAGCATCGCCAGCGACAGGCTAATGAGCGTCACTTCGCTCTTATCGAGGCCACCCAAGGATCTCTCTTAGGTCGCTCTCAGCAGCTGCAGGAAGGACTTAGTACTTGTAGTAGACGTCATCGACCCAGGTATCTTGACCAGGGTGGTGACGGTACCGGTGATCACCCATAGTCCTCTCACTCACTCTTCCAGGTTACTCCTGCCCTATCTCATATCGAAACATTAAGGACAAGGTTCGATTTAAGTGTGGGAGGAGATTTTTATCGCTTTTTATCGCTTTCCTTTATTTTTATCGCTTTTTATCGCTTTCCTTTATTTTTAGTATGTTTTATGTGTTTTAGTTGTTTGCTTTTCCTTTCAATAAAATAACATGTGTCTGACGAGTCATCTGTGTAGTGTATCCGTATTTCTCCCATTTCTTTAACCTTACCAAAAAAATTGAACAAAGAAAACAGTGCATCTTGAATATTCAGGCTATAGGAAAGGTTTATGACGGGATGTAAAAGACTTGGGAAAACTTTTTCTAAAATCGGTATTGTCTTAACACCTTAGGCTTCATGATTATAAGAGTCGATCCTGATACCCCATATGATGTGGCCCCAATTTTTGTTCCAAATAAGTCCTTAAGTAGTTTATCCTTGCAGTCAGCTCTGACTTAAGCATGCTCTAAGTAGGGGACCGATGAAAATAAGTGAATGATCACAAAAATTCCTGCTTTGCTCTCAAATCGTATGAAAATCCGGGCTAGGTGACTCTCACACGGTCATTTAACCCAGCAAAATAAAGACATGCGAAACAAGTAGAAGAAAAATAAAAAAATAATAAGCCTATTTGTTGGTTGGTTTAGAGGTATCTGGTGCTGAACTTGGTAGGGTGGATTACAATCCAATCCCCCACAACTGTAAATTGGGTTAAATAAAGGGGTTACACTAACTTATGTACCAGAGCCCCATGCTTAAGATCATAATCACTAACCAGTCACTTTACTATGAGTATGTACGGATAACAGGTTTAATGTGATTGCACCTGAATGAAAAGGACTTTAAGAAAACGAAAAGAAGGCCTAGGTATGGTGGGGTAATGTGGATTGATTTGTATAGGAATGAAGCCTACGGCCGCATTTGCGGGAAGTGTCACTACAATATCCTTAGTTTGATTCGTTAGTACCTATCGATACATTCCTTGAATGAACTTATAAGTCTTTTTGCCTTGAATTAACTCTAGTTGGTACTGTTTTTCTTGCATAAACTATAAAGAGTTTTGCTTGAGGACAAGCAAAGGTTTAACTGTGGGAGAATTTGATCACACTGAATTACACCGTGTTTTTGACTCGGATTTCACATGTTTATTAGGACTTTATTATCATTTTGTTTGTATTATGCCCTCTTTTATGTTGTTTTCAGATATTTAACTCTTTCGGACCCTTTTAGAAGAAACGAAGCAAAAAGACCTAAAATTAGGGTTTTTCGGCGAATATTGTACACATGGTGTTGCACATGGCGGCCGCTATAGGAGAAGCCATGACTCATCAACCCTCAACCAGGAGGTAACCTCCACGTTTCCATGATCTTTCCCATTTACACACATGGCGGGCGCCATGAAGGGATGGCGGGCGCCACCTTTGGAAATCACGTTCCCACTAAGGAGAAGTTGGAGGGCACCATGGTCTTTGCAAGTTGCTGAAATCCTCTATAAATAGTTCGTTCCATTTCATTTTCAAATCATCCAACTTAGTTTACAACACTAAGCCTATATTTATCATTTGTAAAAGCGGTAATCCGTCACATCGGGGGGTTATCGCACCTTAGTGAGATCGAGTTGGGTCACTTCGAGTTGCTGTCGTCTTTATCTTCAGAGTCAGAGGTTTATTTTTCTTGTACCAGATTTAAAGCCCTCCGTTTGGAGCAGGTTCTTATTTATCGTTTTTATTTATTTATTTACTTGTCTCATTTTATTTTATTTATTTTCCGTCTTGCTTTACTTTATTTATTTTTTGTCTACGCTTTATTTTATTTATTTTTTGTCTACGCTTTACTTTATTTACTTTTTGTCTACGCTTTATTTTATTTACTTTCTGTCTATGCTTTACTTTATTTACTTTCTGTCTACGCTTTATTTTTATGTACTTTCTGTCCACGCTTTATTTTTACACGCTTTACTTGTTCCTTACGCCTCACATTCTAAAACAACTTTTCATCATGATCAATATCGTTGTGTTTGTTGGTATTACCATGTCTGGATAAATCTTTTAAAGGTTAGAATGTAAGGATCGCGGTTAAAGAGATGTTTCATATATTGAATCTGTAGAAATACTTTAAAGGCCGTTTTGATTTTTAACTTAAGTTTTCTGAAACAAACTTGGTTAGTTTTAACTATTCAAGGAGTGCGAAAGCACCCTGGTTTAGTTAACTAGGGATTTTTATCACTTTAAGGAAAAACTATTTTTGAAACTATTTTCGGACGCGTTGATAGATTTAAAATCAGGAAACTCCTTGGGTAAATCTTTCCAAATCAAAATCACTTTTCAACTAAGTTTATGAGTCTTATTTCTTAAAAATAAGTTTACTACTTTAGCATGCTACGCACCTTTTATAGGTGACAATAAAAGGCCTTAATTTAAGGGTGAACTCGGTTCTGAATATGCGAAAGCGACAGTTCCTGTTAAATGGATTCTTTTCAAGAGTAGAAAATATTGCCTCATAAGTAGTTCTATTTAGACAATCGAAACATCGCTTAACTGACATGATATACATTCAAACATGTCTTTATCTGCACTGCATTTATTATTTACTGTTATTTTGCAAACCCAATATCTCTTTTATACTGCCTTAGATAAACATCATAATGATGGTAATCGATAGATTGACGATTTGGTCTCTATGGGATCGATATTCTTTTATATTACTTTGACGTGATTCGTGCACTTGCGAATTCACTCGATCAGAGCTCTTCTACAGTCTCTTCTTCCAAAGTCGGGTTCTTATGGAGTAGCTTTGGGTAGTGTCCATTGACCTTGAAATTTTGATTAGTGCCTTTGCCTTGTATTCCAGGATCAAAGAAGAATCTTCGATAAGTAAAAGTGTTGAATGGGCACATGAAAGTGATCTCTTTTTTCACAATATCAAAAATCAAAGGATTACAAGGCTGCCTCACTACTTTTATTTCATCTTTAAGTAAGATCCTATGCATATATATATATATGGATGGGCTAACATCACGAGTGTCAACCAAGGTCCATCCAATTCTCTTCTTATGTTTCTGCTTAAGTTGAAGCTTTGATGAATAATATGAATCCTCGGGAAGTGGTTTAGGCTCTACAGAATATGGTTATTCAATGAATGGTATGTTTCGGGCAACCGGAATGTCAAGAGCTTCAGCTACATAAATAACTTCATTTACACTATCACCCTGCAAGGCAGCATCAATCTCAGAACAAACAGCACAAAGGTTAGTGTTAGTACAATCATCACATGAGTAAATATCATCAAAACCAGATAAAGTTGGAAAATCAGCTGAAAACAAATCAGAATAAGCTTCATCAACAACTTCAGAAAGCAACTCTATCTGAAAAACAGAATGCTCTTCCTTGTCAATCTTCTTATTTTTCAGTACTCCTTGTGGGAAAGGGATTGGTGATACATACTTTTTTTCAACTTCAACAACAATAGAAGGTTCAAGTTTATTTTCAGGTGTTATACTAATAATTTTTTTATTTTTTTCTTGGGATGGTTTGTAACTTTTTCGGATCTCAAGAAAATTTCACTCACATTGGGGACTTTTAGATTCACTACTGTTTGGGCAGGTAGTTGGTTCGATCCTTGAGCTTGCTGTATGACATTCATTGAAGTGGCAAGTTGTCCAATTTATGTTTGCAAAGTCTTAATACTAGAATCTATTCGCTGCTGAAATTGGAGATTATTTATAACCATTTTCTTGACAATTTCCTCTAGTGAAGGTTCAAAAGGTGAAGAGGTGGTTACTTGTGGAGGGTTATATTGTGGTGGTGGTGGAAGGGGTAACATCAATTATTTCACTAAAGACGTAAGTTCATCAATTATGGTTTCTAGAACCTTGTTGGAAGAAGAAACATGAATCTCATTCACACCTTTTGCTTGGACCACAAAATTATCCCTTGTTGTGAACTGTTGGGAGTTAAGTGACATGTTCCCAATCAAGGATTTGGCAGCAACAGAATATTCAATACACAAAGCATTATAATCAACATCAGGGACAACAAGTTCTCTCAGAATTCTTTGGTCAGCCATGTTAAACTCAATGGAAAAAAAGTCAACAAACAATGAGAAAACACAAAACTAATTCAGCAATACAGCAACAAAATAGGAAAATACCGACAATGTCCCTATTAAGTAAAAACAATTGAAATACGAAAAAAAAATTAAAATAAAATACAAAAAATACAAAAAGACGAAAATTAATCTAATAACGTCAATTAATAATTTTGAGAATTTTTTCGGAATTTTCTGAAACAACCAAAACAAAAAATAAATCATTAAAAAAAAGAAAAATAAGGAAATTCGATTTTTTAGGGAGGCATCTACTATTTAGTTTTTAAATAGAGACTTTTGATTCTTAATTTTTTCCTAGTTAATCGACCAAGAATCAAAATAATTTAAGACAATTTTCTTTAAAAAAAAACATATTTTTTTACCCTAAAACGCAAAAAGACCAGAACACAAGAAAGTTAAGGCAAAAAAAGTCAAAACACAACACATAAACCTATAATAATGATTAGACTATAATAATGGTTAAAACTACAAGAGTCCCCGGCAACGGCGCCAATTTGATCCGATGTCACACACGAGTCAAAAACGAGTAATAAAAGTGTAGTAAAATGGAAGCGACACTCGGATTTCATATCACAATGACTCTTGAATGTTATAACCAAACGAATGGAAAGAAGGGGTTTTTTAAGGTTCAAAACTTAAATCGAAGATGATTAAAGGTAAAAGCAAAATTGATAAATAAGCTAATCTACTGTATCGGTTTCCGACTTATCATTGATTCTTATAATTTCAATTCCCTAGCGGATTCAATCCCATTTGATTACAATACCCACTGACAAGTGCAAATTGGTATTATATGATGTATGTTCCTAATTTCCGAATTAAGCAAATGGATTTAAGCAGACGCGAATTAAGCAAACGCGACTTAATCAAACACGATAACGAAAAAGCTACGCCAACGTGATTATAGTTAAGGATCATACAAACAATCAAATTTAATCAACTATATCCTATAAGAAACAATCGAATTAAGCAAACGAAAGTAATCGAATTAAGCAAACGAGTTTATAGGAAGAATTGAAAAAGAAAAAAAAATTGAAATTAATAAAAACCGCAAAGTGGAATTCAAATACAATAGATCAACTCTTTGGGAATTAGCTCTCCATGAAATCTTCTAAGCAATATTGTCTCATTAAAATTCAGAATTCAGATTTCTATAGTAGTAAAAGACCTAATATAATAAAAGGTAAATTTGGGCCCTTATAGGATACGACCCGAAAATTACAAAAACTGACTCAAACTAACTATTTTAATTAAGTCTGGAACTTCAACAAAATTATTCGACCCTCCTTCACTTATAATCAGCTTTTGACTTCAACATGAAACTTTTAGCTCATCCTCTCATCTTTCCAACGCATATTAGAACGCGTCAATCTGATCCTTGTAGCTCAAGTTATGATCTGTATAGTAACAAGGTATGAAATAACTATTTATGCTGAAAATAAAGTACGAAAATAAAATAAAACCAAAAATAAACTTAAATATAAAAATACACTAAAATAGTAAAAATAATAGAATAAACTATAGAGTTTCCTAAGCACAATAGTAGAAGAAGATGCATCAAAATGCACTGATCACTAGGGCAGTTGGTGCAGATACCCAGTATATTGGGGCAGAGGCAGGCTAGGCAGGTACGAGTTCTCTCCATGTTTCGGACATAATCCAGAAGTGTTACAACAGTTGTTCAGCTTGACATAGGTGTCAGAGAATCGTGTCTGGATAACCATTATCCTATCCCAAAATTCCCACCGCCCTTTATATGAGCATTTGGCTTAACTATTGCATAAACCATTATCATGCATAAATCATGTCGTTTCACTCATGCATGTCATTTATAAAGCATAACATGACACCGTTCAAACAAGAAAAGCTAAAAATCTGGTTTTCTATCAACTAATCCAGGGCCTAACCTCTGTCTGACAAACTACAAAGTTCTCACCATATTACTTTCGTCCTCAACGGGAAAAAATTTGGATACGTAGTATTCAATCCTCTTCAACCTTGAATACTTGAAAAGCTTCCGCAATTCTTGTATTCAGGTCCAAGAAGATTAAATAGGGGCAGCTGTTGTACCCCAAAATTTGCCCTCCCTGATCCATCTTTTCATTCAATCTTTAACTAGAGAATAATCTCACATGTCTTCATGCCTCATGCATAGGCTCAATCATGCATCCATAATCCACTGCATTTTGCCGTATCCATCTTGGTCCTAAGTTTTCAATTGGATTTCTAACTTCACCTTGAATAGAGTTAATCCTAATTTCTAATTGATCTTAGAATATTGGGATTAATTTCCTTAGAGTTAACTCTGATTTCTAATTGATTTTAGAATAATTTCTAATTGATCTTAGAATATTGGAATTAATTTTCTTAGAGTTAATTCTAATTTCTAATTGATTTTAGAACAGTGGGATTAATTTTTCTAGAATTAATTCTAGTTGTTGTTTGATTTTGGCATATTGGAATCAATTTCCTTTGAATCAATTATCACTTCTCTCGAGTCTTGGAATGTTTGAATTAATTCTAATCCTAACTGGGTTTGGATTCTTGAATTTGGTTTCAATTATACTTAGTCCTATTGGACCTTGAGATCTTGAGACTTATTGAGCCTTGGGGTTGATTTTAGCTTAAAGGCCCAAAGATATTTCACTACCATACCCATCTGGCTTTGGCCCATCTTTCATAGTTGGCTTGATGAGAATATGTAAAGAATCGTTCCAATGACCACAACCCCTTTCCACCTATCCAAACGTCCCATTCAAAATTGTCAACACTCGAAAAACACTTAACGTTCACTTTTCGCACTAGTTACTGCCAATTCCATTCTAATTCTAAATACAGTTGCATTTGAATTACATAAATACATAAACCATGCATTTCCAACCAAAATCAAATACATTTACATTAAACCATGTTTCAATTACATTAAGTCATACAAAAAAAATTCAATCCAAATGAAACCGTTTCAATTTCGAAACCTTGCATCCAATTCCACCGAGACCTAAACCTTGATCTTTCTTCCATTTTACTCAAAAGCGGAATCCAAAATTTGGGGGCTTTACAAAAGAGGGGACATGTTGAATTTAAGCTATAACAAAGCTATCCTGCAGAAACTTTATCGCACTATGATTCGCGACATAACTTGCAACAAACATGGCCACAGCAAGCGAACCAAATCCATAACCTGCAAAACCATTCACGTATGCAAAGTTAAAACCTCATAAATATTCCTGAAATTCTTTCATAATTTCACAAAACCAAGAGAATTTCTAAGAGCTACTCGCCTCGACTCAATCCAAGTAACGCAGTCCCACAAAGGCTTCTGTTTCCAACGACTAGCCAAAAGCATAAACCCTGCAGCGACAAAAGCACGAGGGATTCGTGATGCACGTATACTCTGTGGCGGGGTATTCATTACCATTAGAGATATTGACTAAATCCAAGGTAAATCATACAAGTCGAGTCGCCGCCGCACTTCTATTTATCCAAAGGAATGGTTAGAAAGCGAACAAAAACCTAAAAGTTTTAACAAAAACTAGTAAAAGAGAAACAGAGATTTGGGTAAGGGGGTTGGTTATGTAATGGGAAGGTGTTAGGCACCCAAAACATCCTAGGTACTCCTAGGGAGCCCTTTTCACACTTGTTGTAAAGGTTGTTGTGGTCTCTTCCCTCCTCGGGGAGATCAGAGTCACAAAAACTCAAATTGTTACAAGCAGTAATGTTTGCAACAATGCTATCGAATTGTTCTATCGTGACATCGTGATCCACATATGCCACATCCAAAACCTTCTGCAGAGCCTCTCGGTGTGGTTCTGAATTCAAAAGCAATGATAACACCGATATTTTGGATGGCGTTTGTAGAAGCTGGTCTACAACATTGTACTCGCTCCTTTTGATGAGTTTCAATATCTCATCGCAGTCTTCTTTCATATTGCCGCTTGGGCCAACAGAAGCAGGAGTTCTTGATGTAGAGGAGGGCTTAACAACAAGTGCCGGATTCGGAGTGCTCACAGCATTCCCAATCAGGCGCTCAATAGAATCAGCATCAACACGAGCATCAATTTGAGGCTTAGGCGGTGTTGAAAATACACGACCACTGCGGGTCAAACCACTAACATCCGCAATGTTGACAACAGAGGAAAATGGCAAGGACACCTCTTTCCCATTTTCTACCGTGACAGCGTTGTAGCGATAGGGAATCGCCTTTTCAGAAGAGTATGGTACTGGTCCGGCTGGCTTGATGGTTAATGCGGGAGAAACCTTCTGCTTGCTACCATCATACTTGATGATAACAGGTTCGGGGATCCGGAATACTGGAGAAATTACGTTGACCTCGTCAGCATCTTCGTCAACATTTCTGTTTTGAAGGATCTCAATAACTCCTTCATCCAGCATTTCTTGAATATCTTTGCGCACCTGGAGACAACCTCTTTGATTGACAGAACAGACTCGGCATCTATCATGGTCATGCTCATAATGACTATAATCACATAGCAAACGATGCATCTCGACCAGAGATTTTCGAATATGATTGACATATTTGACTTTGTACTTGCCAGGGCAACCCTGGACCATATTGACAGATTTCCCATGCTCGGGTAATGGGTTCTTCTTCACGTTAGGACCTACGTCCTCAAAACACAAAATGCCACACCTCACAAGGTCTTGAACCTTGGTCTTCAAAGGGTAACAATTCTCCACGTCATGGCCGGGAGCACCAGAATGGTAAACACAATGTAATTCAGGCTTATACCACCACTGGGGGTTAGTAGGTATAGCCGGTGGGTCTCGCGGAGTAATCAACTTCCTCTCTATCAAAGAGGGATATAACTCTGCATAGGTCATCGGAATAGGATTGAAGGTGACCCTTTTCCTCTCGCAACTTGTACTGGTTTGATTACTGTTTCGAGGCTGGTAGGCCTGCTGTTGCGGACGGTGCTGTTGTTGTTGATATTACGGATGTGGTTGCTGATTGGTGTTATGTTGCTGGTACTGTTGATTATCTCTGAAGACGGGTGATATGTGAGCCACCTGGTGCTGGTTACCGGCGGGACGCACGGTCTTCCTCCTCACAGAGGGTCTTCTTGGTTTCATATGGAAGGTCACAGCATGTGCCTCTCCATCTTTCTTCTTTGCAAACGCCCCATAACATTTGGCAGAAGAGCCTTCTTCCCTGGTCAGACATCCTTCTCTAACCCCTTCTTCTAGACGCATCCCCATATTCACCATCTCGGTGAAGTCAGAAGGAGCACTAGCGATCATCCGCTCATAATAAAAGGAACTTAAGGTCTTCAAAAAGATCTTAGTCATCTCTTTCTCTTCTAGCGGAGGCACAATCTGTGTTGTCAACTCTTGCCACCTCTGGGCGTACTCTTTAAATGTTTCCTTGTCCTTTCTGGGACATGGCTCTCAATTGATCCCTATCGGGAGCCATATCTACATTGTACTTGTATTTTTTGACGAAGGCCTCACCAAGATCGTTGAAGGATCGAATGTTCGCACTGTCTAGACCCATATACCAACGCAGAGCGGCACCGGACAGACTGTCCTGAAAGTAGTGGATGAGTAATTGGTCATTGTCGGTCTGAGTCGACATTTTCCTGGCATACATGACCAGGTGGCTGAGAGGGCAGGTGTTTCCCTTGTATTTTTCAAAGTCAAGGACCTTGAATTTCACAGGGATCTTCACATTAGGAACCAAGCAGAGTTCGGCAGCAGACTTGCCGAAAAGATCCTTTCCTCTGAGAGTTTTCAATTCCTTGCGAAGCTCAAGAAATTGATCGTTCATAGCATCCATCTTCTCATAGACATCTGGGCCCTCAGACGGCTCAGAATGATAGATGGTTTCGTCTACTCTAGGCAAAGTATGCACGACAGGAGGAGGAACAACAAGGATCGGGCTAGATGCCGGCATAGAAGCAAAGGTGGGAGCAGGACCCTCAGGCATGAAATTGGGAGGCATCCCCCACGGGAATCCGGCTGGCATGGCCATTGGAGCAAAGTGTGCACTGGCTACAAGCACAGTCGAGGAGACAATCTCAGAGATGACTGTCCTCTGGGGAGGAGTTGAAGGTGTCGGAGAAGACTGGCTCTGAGCAGCCATGAATGATTCCATCAAGGCACTTAATCTGGCCATTTCCTCTTTCAGCTCGCGGTTCTCTTGTACCAACTGATCCATCAGTCTTGAAATGTTGGCTCTGGTGTAGTACCGGCGAGTCAGCTTGTCTTCAAAATAAATGAAGAACACAGAGTTAGACCACAGGACAAGGAGCCGGGAACAAAACCTGCTTATGCACATGATGCATGTAATGCTTGTGCACATGATTTATTTTCATTTCAAAGGAACTTTTAGGGTTCTATTTGCAAATTTTGGAAATATTAAACACTTTCATATGGAGACATAATATCTGGGAAACCTTTTATACAAAAGAAGTACAGCATTGGTAACCATATACAAGAGAAAAGGAAAATAATCATCCTATGGATCCCTAGAAACAATCATCTAAAGCTCGGGACACAGGAAGATAGGATGCATGAAGTCTCTTCACCTCCCTCTCGTAGGCTGCCTCCATATCTGCCTTCTCCTTGGCGAGTCGGTCGTACTTCCTTTTCCAAAACCTGGAAGACTGAGGAAGTAGAGAAGTCCATGCATCATCAGGATCATCAATAACCTAATGTTCGAGGAACTCTATCAAAGCATACTTCTCCTTGATTTGCTGAAGCAACTCTTCTCGTTCACGGATCCAAGCACGTGATCGGTCTTCGTCTCTCAACTCCTCTACTCCTTGGTCAGGGAGGGTTGAAGGCCCAGCCATAACCAAAGGTGTAGGTCTTGGATACTCGTAAGGCTTGAGATACTCAGACGTTCTCTTCCTAACCCAAGCAGTGTAAGGCTCCATAGCAACACAATTCTTAGGACCCAACTCTTTCCTTCCTTTCCTATGAATCTTGCGCCAAGCGCGGACCATTCTGCCCTTCAAGTTTTGGGGATCTTTACCCTCCTGAAAGAACACACCCTCTAACAGAATGTTATTGGGTTTATCCTTTAGGGGGAACCCAAGCTGACGACGTGCCAAAACAGGGTTGTAGTTAATCCCACCACATGTACCAAGAAGAGGTACATTGGAGAATTCACCACAAGAGTCGATAATCTGCACACCATCATATATACGGTTGTACCAAGAGATATCATCATTAGTGAGAGACATAAGTCTCGTGGACCACCGTAGACATCCCTTGTTCTCCTTGAAGGAGACCGTCTGCGGTAACTGAGAAATAAACCACTTATACAACAGAGGCAAACAGCACACAATGGCACCACCACCCTTTGCATTCCTCATATGCAAAGAAAAATAAGTGTCACCCAACAGAGTCGGAACGGGATTAAGAGTGGAGAAAATCCTAATAGCGTTCATATCCACAAACTTGTCGATGTTGGGGAATAACACTAACCCATAGATGAGAAGTACAAATATGGCTTCAAAGGCATCCTCACTCATGGCCTTCCCATACATAACGGTTGAACAAGGAGGAACTCAGAAGGGAGACCTTGAATTCCACCTTTGGTAGTCATATGAGCACCAACCAGAGATTCATCTATATGCAACATGTCAGCTATCTCTTGAGAAGTAGGAACACTCTCTAAGCCACTGAACGGCAACTGGTCTAGAATCGGTATACCCACAAGATAGGCATACTCCTCAAGTGTAGGTAAAAGCTGGAAGTCTGGAAACATGAAGCAACGGTACAAGGGATCATAAAACTGCACCAATACACTCATCAATCCTTCGTCCACCTGAGTAGTCAGAAGAGGAAGAAGCTTCCCAAAACGAGCCTTGAAACCCAAGGGATCTAGTACGTAGGATGTCAACTTCCTTAACTCTTTCAAATCTGGTTGTCTGAAACTGTACTTCTTTGTATTCCTTCTTTGTTTTTCCATGTCTGAAAATTTTGCAAATAAACCCCTTAAGTTCCTTGAAAATTTTCTTCATTATTGATGATATGGATGCAAATGGGTGCATGAATGCATGAATGCAACAATCACACTCAAGGATCAAGCAAAGCACACCAAACAAAGGTCATGGGATGGATCATATCTTCCTTAATATCAATCATCCATTTTGGTGGATTATGGTTTACACCTTATCAACACCCAAGTTCCATTGATATTAAGGACATATGAACGGATCAACCATGAATCAAGGGTTTGTTGCAAGTCACGAGCATGGAGTCTCGGTCAAGAACCACCCAAAGGGAGTGTAGTAGGGTTCAAACCTGCCAAACATGTTCTACAAGGGGTTCCCATAGTCATCATCCCATCTTTTGGATATTATCGGATAAACGACTACTCGAATTCCAAAAATATTCTCAAGAGAGACTCTTATGAGTGTAGTATCGTGTGACAATCGTATCAAATCTTACACTTGAACGACTTTCACACTACATCCTAAGAATAGGTCAAGATGGGCTTGGTAAACTAAGGCCCTTGGCTTCTAAGGTCTATATTGGAAAGAGTAATGTCTAACCACAACTACTTGTGTGACATTATTGATCCCAACATGACCTCCACCAAGTGAATGGACTTTCAAGTCAACTTGCTAAGAAATAACTCCACACAAGTCAACAAGACTACGCCATTCTCCTATCCTAAGTGCACTCGAGTCTGGATATAAAACTCATCTCACAAAGATCACCAAGCACACAAGGAATTAATATTCAAGCAATTCAATCATTACATACAATACAGTAATCCCAAATTGCACAAAAATATGTCACAAATCAATACAATACAACAAGTATGAAAAGTAGGCAAAACCCACTAGGCAAATTTCCCCAGCAGAGTCGCAACTTTTCTGTAGTGAGGTATTCGTTACCATTAGAGATATTGACTAAATCCAAGGTAAATCATACAAGTCGAGTCGCCACCGCACTTCTATTTATCCAAAGGAATGGTTAGAAAGCAAAAAAAAAACCTAAAAGTTTTAACAAAAACTAGTAAAAGAGAAACAGAGATCTGGGTAAGGGGGTTGGTTATGTAATGGGAAGGTGTTAGGCACCCAAAACATCCTAGGTACTCCTAGGGAGCCCTTTTCACACTTGTTGTAAAGGTTGTTGTCTTTTGTGAAAATTTTGTTTGTGCAAACATGATTGAAGAGATGAGAAGAGAATATACAAGTTTATTTATATTTTTGTGTTTGGATGGATAAACCCATTGCCTACGTACCATCTAAAAAAAGATTAGGATCAAAACCTCATAGTTCGGGGTAAAAATCTCAAAACAAGTTGGTGAATTGATTGGTCCAAAAGCCTTAAGGTCTTTTGTTATCAAAGGGAGAAAACTCAACCTAAAACCACAAATCCACCACGTGAGGATAGCTTCAACATGCTAGTGAGGGGTTAACCCTATAATAAGCATGGAAGACTCATTGTCCATCACTAAGGATATAGGTGAGTATTACATCTACCACAAAGATAACTCAAACCTAATAGCTAAAGGTTATGAAAAAAAATTGATTAAAGAAGTGGCCATTGGAACCACAAAAAGACATTTTGATGGGTTATATTTACCAATTAGAAGTGTATACAAAATGGTCAAAGTTGACTTAAAGATTCAATTCAAAATAAGTGTTATGAAAAGAGAGTTTGAAAATCAAAAGCATAAGGCTTAGGTTTCTAATGTTTGAAAACAAATGTTAAGTGTTTGCACAAAAGTCTTGGCTTGGGTTAGAGTGGAGGGAAGAAGAAGAAGGGCTAAGTCCTAAGTAAAGCAAAAAGGTAAGGGATAAAGAAACAAAACCACAATGGAGTTCCTCTCTTGAGATCATATTGATGATCCAAGTAGCTCCCATCCTTTGGAATAAGCAAACATACAAAGCATAAACTCAAGCAATCATCAATCAAGGTGAACTTGGAAGAAAACTTCTCAATGCATCTTGGATCTCTCTCTCTTGGGAGCTCATGGTAATGGTTCTTTAATTAAGCTCACGTGGGAACCCCTAACACAAGAACACACACATCAAAGAGTTTTATGAAACAAATCAAGAATGGACAAGAGTGAGTTTAGAGGCTTGGCCCATATTCATCATTAAGATCCTTTTGCTCCAATTTTGCATAGGGAATGTCCTAGAAACTAAGTCCATTTCTCCATTCTTTGCATAGGGAAAAATCCTAAGATCTAAGTCCACTTCTTTGCATTTGGTCCACAACAATCAAAACAAAAACACAAGCACAATAGTATATACACAATTAGGTGCTCAAGTGAGCAAAAGGCAAATGGCATTAACATAAACATGTGCTCAAGTGAGCAAAGAGAAAAGCAAATGGATAATATGTGCAAGAATAGTAAATTGCATAAAAGTAAAGAGCAAAAAGTAAATGTTAATTGTTAATGGTTAGTGTTAGTAATTAGTGTGCCATAAGGCAAATTTAGCGCTATGTTAAGCAATCGTAATTGGACTTATGTAGAAGTCACAACTATCTGAGGCCGGTCAATAATAATGTAAGCAACAACACAAGTTAGAAATCTTGATTAGTGAACCAAGTTCCAACAACTTGCCATGCCAAAAAGGAAAAGAGAATCGATCTTGTATTGGTTTAAGCCTTTTGCATGATTCAGAAAATAACATATCCTTAATGCAAAGCCATTCATTTGATCAATTGATCAAGATGAATTAGATTTGAATCAAGGAAGGTTAAGTCTCCCTAATCAATGCTAACTTATCATCCTTCAACTCATTGATCAAAAAGAGAGAAGAAGAATAAGAAGAAGATGAAGAAAGGATAAGGAAATGGAAAGATAAGAATGCATAAGGTCAAATAAAATGTACCAATCCATGTGTATTGACCAAGTGACATTGAAGGTCAAAGTCAAACAATAAGAAATCAGCAGTGAGATGAAGATTGGAGATCAAATAATAAACAAAATATTTTTGGCATTTTTAATATTAAAATAAACTTGAATTAAAAATAAAAGAAAGGTTAAATTTCAAAATCACTTCAAATCAACCTTGAAAGGTCCAAGTGATTTATCCTAAGTTCAATAAGGTCAAACAAAGTTTGACAAAAAATTTCAGCATTTTTAAGAGTCGGAAACTATTTTTAATCAATTAAAAATGAATAAAAATAACCTAATTGAACTAAAATCTCAAATAAATCTCAAATCAATTAAAAAATTGATGAGAATATTTTTCATAGATCCATCATCATTCAAATAGGTTAGGAAAATATTTTTGTATTTTTTGAATATCAAAAATATTTAAAATAAATTAAAAATAACCAGAAAAAAGAAAATTCACAAAAAATATCAAATGATGAAATAAAGAATATTAAAAATCAAAATTAGAAACTAGAAATTATTTGGAGAAGAATGCAATTGGTCCCATAATTTTTGGACCAATAATAAAAGAGATATGAATTTTTGAAAATTATTAGAATAAAAGAAATTAAATCAGAAAATTGGAAATTCAAAAAAACCAGGAGCGTCAGATCTGAGCTCATTAATTGAGCTGGCAGATCATGCGCTCCAGATGCGCGCTTCCACCATAAGTTCAAGTCCACGCGCAACATATTGAATAAATGAAAGTCATAACAAGCGAGGGCCAGGATTAGATCTGGAAAACTCAATCCAACGATCCACATTCAAACTGGCAATGGGACGGCCACCGGAGCCACCTTCTTCTCCGGTGAGCTTGTGTTTTCTGGCCAAAATTGCAGACAACCAAATCTTAACCAAAATACGCGATCTATACATCTTTGGAAAGCTAGGATGATGTACATCATCCCTGTGCCACTCAATTCCACTCTAGATCTCTATATTGAGAGAAATCAGAGATGGAAGTTCTGTGGTGTTCATCATGAACTTGTTAGATTTTGAAAATTGAATGCACAACAATGATGCCTCTATGGAGAGGACTTCAGCCAACATAATATCCAATCAAATAGATCAATACATAATGAGTTTCAAAGAAAAAACCAGTTGCATAACAACCTTGGTTTCTGGAAACTTGAGCTCGATTCCTTGTTTTCTTTTCCAAAACAGAAGATCAATGAGCTGAAGGATGAAGGTTTAGAAGCTTTAGATCCAAGGATTCAACCAGATGTAGTTGAACTTTGGATCTGAAAAATTTGAAGAAAAATTGAAATAGCTTCTTTGGTGAGGTTGGGGAATCACTTCAGCAGGGTTTCAGGCGCCTTTAGGTTCGTTTATGATGGAGGTATGCACCTCTATTTATAGCAAAACCTGATGCAAGCAAGGTGAATTTCGTGTGCATGAAAATTGAAGGCCTCCATGCATGGGCCTGTACAGGCGCATGGAGGGCCCAAAAGCCAATGCAAATGGATACTGAAATGATTTGGAGAAGGTTTGGACGTGTGGTTTGCACTCCAATTGCTTGCATATGAAGTTTCACCATGTTATGCATAATTGAACCAAAAACTTCCCCTCTTCGAAAATACCAATTGCCAAATCCAAACATGATCATGTGAGTAATGGTTGGAAAGGTTTTGATGTAAGGAACAATTATTATGTTGGGAAAAAATCCATTTGAGGTGTGGAAATTGGTGAAATTGAAGTTTAAAGTGCAAGGTGCAAAACATGTAAAGGCAAAGTTTCTAAATGTGGCCAATGTTCAAGCCCTTCTGTTTTGATGATGCAAGCCTCAAATGAAAAAACCTCCAACATCAAAGTTGTAGATCTCTTCAATAAAATCAAAATGGACTTAAATTTTGCATCATTTGGAGTTTTGATGAAAACGTTATGGGCACTTGAAGTTGGACTTTTTTGCCTTTTAATGCATTTGGTCCAAAGTGACCTATAATGTATTGCATTATCAAATGTATTTCCTTTGCGATTTTGACCTTTTGTTCAACATAACATTTGAAGTAGGAATCTTAATCTTTCCAATGCATTTGATCCTACATCAAAATCATGAAAAATGAATGAGTTATGTCCTTGGGAAGTTGACCCAAAATTAGGGTTTCAGTCAAAATGACCTATAATGTATTGGAATGGGAGATGATCTTCCATGCTTCAAATAAATTTTTGATGAACATGAAAGTTGTTAATATTGTTCTTAAGAATAGTTTTGCTTTTGCAATAATCTCCATTTGACCAACACATAAAACGTTAGGCCTCAGTGCATTTCAAAATAGTCAGATGAATTGACTGATCAACTTCTCAAGTCCATGACTCATATCTTGATGAATTTATGATTGAGGACACTCAAATAAGTTCAAATATGCATGAAATTATGAATTAAAGAACTTCCCTTGATTGCATTTGACCATGGGCTGAGGTTGCTTCATGAGCAAGGCATTATGGTGCGCAGATGAATTAGGTTTCCTTTGGGACACAAACCTCAAACCCTTTGACTTGCCTTGATCAAAATGATGAATTGAGATGTTAGGGAGACACATTTGATGGATGAGAGATTTGGGAACCATTACCATGCTTTCTTTCATCTTCATTTGACCATATCTCTGCACAAAGGATCTCCTTGAAGCTCTTGACCTTGTGATTGCTCAAACTACAAACAAAAGATGTTAGTGACATATTTTTGTGCTTTTGGTTAGTAAACAAAATGAGAAAAGCAATGATATACAATTCAAGCATGCCTGGTGATATCAAACCATTCACAAGAGGTCCCACCCAAAGGCAAAGGGAACCAAGATGCTAATGATCCTTGAGGCAATACAAGTGCAATGTTATGATGTCATGAGGGATCTTAGGGACAAAATTGGGGTCTTACATACTCCACAATCAATATTCCAACACCACGAGAAATGTTGAACCAAGCAGTAATGTATACGAACAAGTCCATGACGGAATATTCACATGACAACCATGACCACCAACATGAATGGAAAGGGCAGAATGCGATAAGCCAACACAATGGATATGTTGCAACGAATTAACCAAGCTACGGCATGAGACAATGGTACCATACCTGCACAAACGGGCTGCAGTAATCTCATGACAGCAGAAAATGCTCGGCGGTGCTATAACAAGTGCGTGGAGTCAAGTGAGGTCGTTTGTTTGCTTAAAGCCCTAGTCCATATACATTCAACCTGCAACATGTTCAACAACAACCATGTTTCTTACTAACATTTTCAATTCCAGTTTATAACTGAAAAATTAAAATAAAAATTTCTAACTCAATATGCTAACGCATTTGACATTTTTAAATCATAACAGATGAACCTAACTGTTTTTCAACAAAAATAACAAACTAAACCATGAACCATCCGCACAAACTGCTACCGAAACCACATACCTGCAGAACCAACATAAGTGTGGAATTAACACTGCATCCTTCTTCACTTCGGTTCAAAAACTAGTCGGTGGCATAACAACAAATGAACTTCAATCACTAATGTGCCCTCACCTGCAAAAACACCATAACTCTATTAGCTTTCAACTCTATTTCCAATCCACATCCTAACAAGCCTTTTGCAATACAACATTTCAACCAAACCAGTTCAGGAGTTTCAAACAGGATAAAACACCTCCAGTCATAAACTCACAAACTCACTAACTGATTTAAAATGATTGAAACTAACTCCAACTGTTCTGAAATCAACCAATAACTAAAGGTAAATCATAACAGAATTTCCAGCTGTAACAACCTAACTAACTAATCAATCCTAACCAACTCCAAAAACTAACTGATTTTATTAACCTCTAACTTTTTCCAACAAACCATAATAACCAATCCACAACTAACTGCATAACAGAACCAACTGATTTTCTAACAAAATTCTTCTTCACCCTAACAGCATGACAAAGCCTATAAAAGGAACACACAATGATTCACAATGGATTTTTTTTTCATCATTCTACACCCACCTTTCTCCTCCTTGATCCAATCTTCTCTTCCCTCTAATCTTCTTCTTCACCTGCAACCGTTCTCAAACTTCACACACCATGATTGCCACAACGACCTACAAGTCATGAATCCAAGTTCAGAAGAGAGAAGAGGAAGTGGTTCAAACAAAAGCACACATGAAAGATTAGAAGAAGCGAAAGATTCATACCGATTTTGGTCGCCGCATTGTTGAAACTGATTATGCGAAGGTGGTCTAACCCACCGTAACGAATGAATGAAGAAGCCTGGAAACACTCGCGCACGGTTGTAACGGTGTAGAGCACTACCAGATACCAATATGCACAAAACGAACTCTTTGGCTTTTTCCAGCTTTTCTGCTTATGCGCTGTTGCAACCGCCAATTCTTCGTTCTGAGTCTTCAAGGATGGATTATGAAATTCCTCAAGCCCCTGCAGAGAGTTCCATTCCGCATCATGACCTGTAAGAAAACCAGAAGAAGAAGGAGAGTGTAAAACCAACCGAAAGGAAGTGAATCCAAAAGAGTAAGGAAATCACCGAAAGAAGAAGTCGGGAATGGCCAAGAACGCGTCGAGAAGCGTCTTCTTCGACATCATCATCACAACGTCATTGTTCATCGTCAACAACACCAAACATGGATTCCTTTTATTGGTGACCATGAGCGGATTCGAGTGGTAAGAACGGTGTACCGTGAGTAGGTGGATTCTGTTATTGTTTTCGTGAGAGACAAACGGAGAATCTCAGGGTTACAGTGAAGAGCGTCATGTTCATTCGATGATGAGCTTTGGGAATTTGAGTTAAGCGTGCCGGTTTTCCATGAGAACGATCGACGTGTGATTGAGGAAACTGAATTTTAGGTCGAACTTCTGAACGTGTTCTGGTGAGGTCGCGTTGAGGTTGACGGTAAAATTGGGGGAGGATCAAAGCTAGGTTTTCATGTGTGGATGATCTGAATCATGTGGGTAGAGAGTGGGCCTTTGGCCCAAACGGATGGTGTTCTGGATTCACACCTCCGCACCACTTTGCACCTCCCCGTTTCTGTATCCAAGCGGCCATGACTGGGCCTCCGCGTTGAGCTTTCTGCTTCTATTTTGGGCTTGCGCCACTGATTGGCATAAGGTCCGTTTTCAGCCTTTTTTTGCTGTGTTTTTGTTATCCTTTCAGTTTTGGTTTTTTGGCAAGGACTTTGGGCCTAAGGCCCATTCGATTAATTACTGCTCTCCAAGATTTGGCATTGCACCATCATTTCCAGGTTTGCAACCTCTGGCCCATTCTTGATTAATTGAATTAGGATAATATTAGGTTCCAATTAGAATAATATTATGTTTTAATTTAGGGATTAGAAATATTTTGATTAGTTAGAAAATAATTAGTTGACCCTTATTTTGGTTAACAATTGACTAGGAATTTAATTTTGGGTTTAGAATTTGATTGGTTTTTTAGAATATTTGGTTAAGTAGGATTTAATTAGAAATTCAATCTTGATTTTAGAACATTAGGTTAATGTGATTTTAATTAGGACTTTGATTAAATTTTAATTAGGGATAGTTGGCCTTTGATTGAATTTAGAACAATACAATTTCTCAACTTTAGGTTAGAATCAATTGCAGGTCATGAATAAAATTAGACATATTTTGGTAATTGACCATTTTGCCCTTATGGACTTTATTTTGGTATTTTGTGATAGAATGGCATGATCCCTTTAGGATTAGAATGTGACATAGACTTTAATCACTTCCTTACAATTTTAGGACTTGTAACTAGGACTTTTAATCAATATTTTGACCAATTTGCACATGCTCCCTTAGGACTTCTAACTTAGAATTTTCAATCAATTTTAATGCATGATCCCTTAGGGTAGTTTCTAACAACTACTAACTTTGATTATATCTAAACCTAGATCCCTAAAACCAAATCAAACCCCATGATTAAATTGATCAAAAGCAATTTTTGATTGATTAAATCCTTTGAACTTGTATAATCCCACAGTCTAAATTGAGTGACCAAAAGACCATTGGTCACTTAATAAGACTTTTCTTCTAAGTTGTAGAGCTCAAGGCCTCAAGACAAGATCATCGATCAAGGCATCCTCGGTCATACCAAGCAGCGGATTATTCAAGCACATCAAAGGTGGCATCTTATACACTTGTTAAATAAAAGTTAGAAAAGTGTGACATGAGCCTTAAGCAGTAGAGAAGGAGTGGGACTGGAGTATTCCTACCCCCATTCTGAGTATCTTTGGGTATGGGACGTATGACCCAGCGCTCAGCGTATTCACCTCTATTCATAGACTTTAGACAATTCCAACCATATAATTGACAAGTCTCTCACTACCAGGAAAAAACAACAAAGCAAGGACTACAACAACTTATCAATCATGAATCAAGTTGTACGATATGAGCCTTAAGTAATGGAGAAGGAGTAGGACTGGAGTATTCCTACCCCCATTTTGAGTATCTTTGGACATGGGACGTATGACCCAGTGCTCATCGTATTCACCTTTATTCATAGTCTTTAGTGCAATTTGAATCGAACGATTAATAAGGTCTTCATCATCAACACGAGAAACAACTACAAAGACTCTTCTCTCTTCACTTGAAGTTTATGACGAGAGTTACATGCCACGAGCCTTAAGTGGTAAAGAAGGAATGAGATTGGAGCTTTCCTACACTCATTCTGGATATCTTTGGGTGCGAGACGTTTGGCTCGTTGCTTATCATATCCACCTTTACCCATAGACTTTAGTGTGATTCTCATCCAGTAACTATCAAGTCTATCCAATCATTTCAATTCAATCTTAATCATTCATTTCTTCTCGCCTCTAATCAATTTCTTTTCAGCCCTAGTGGGCTAAACTACGAAAGCTCTGATTTCCTTATTGCACTATAAGGGTACGTAGGCAGGAGAACCCAGTTTCTTCGCGAGCTACCTTATTTATAATCCATCCTTCATTTCAATATCAATCATCCATCTCTTCTTGCCTCCAATCAATTTCTTTTCATCCCTAGTGGGATGAACTACGAAAGCTCTGATTGCCTTATTGCACTATAAGGATACGTAGGCAGGAGAACCCAGTTTCTCGTAAGCTACCCTATTTATTAATCGATCATTCTTCATTCATGCAATTTATACCATCTTTTTAAGATCAACCATATTTCTCCTTGGACTCCTTGTCCATCCTTTTAGGACGTCCTGATGACAGTCAATCTCTTCAATCGAGAGTTGTTTGGCTCTTATCCCAAACATTTAATTCATTCTTTTTCGGCTAACACGCCACTTTGCTTTTCGATTAAGAGTTTATCCTTCTCTTGGATCCAAGATACTATCCTGATTGATCTCGAATTGCCAATTCCCCAGCAAGTGGTACACTACTCCTTGCATTTCAGTTATCCTTTGACTTAGTATTTGTCTTGTGAGTCCTTGTTGCTTAGATAAACATCTCTCACTCTCTATTCTCATAGTTCCGAACTACGATTGCTCTGACTTTCTCATTTCATAATGATAATACGTAGGCACGGGGATACGAATCCTTGGCGAGCATACTTCTAATTATTCCTCCTTCACCTTAGGGCATCATCCATGTCTTTCATAATCCATTACCTACCTTCGATCATAAATCATCACCCAACGACATACTATCTCTTTGACATCGAAATACACTTTCTTTGGAATTCCATATACACACTTTTAGGATGCCTAATGCATAGTCACCATTTCATACCTAGAGTTGTTTGGCTCTTATCCCAAACATTTAATTCCTTCTTTTTTGGCTAACACCCTGTCGCGGTCAGAGTTGTTTCCCTCTATGGTAGAAATCTCATTCCTCTTATGGATTCCAATACACTTTCTTGTTTCGATTTCAAACAATACTTATTCAGTCACTTGTTACCAAGTTCTTCTATTCGGTCACTTCGATCACTTCACTCCATCCATCTCCATGATACACTCGTATACTACCTTGTTTCACTCCATGTGATATATCTATTCTTTGAGCCAAATATATTATACCTTTGTGCTCCATCTTGTACCTCCTTGTGAACCAAGAGTTGTTTGGCCCTTACCCCAAACACCTAATTCCTCTCTTTTCGGTTGTTCCAGTATAGTGATACAAGTGTTATACGCCCTCACTTGTTGGTTCATACCTGTTTACTCTTGGGTTCACGTTTTCACCCTCTTTTGGAGCTCAAATCACAATATTTTTTGGCTCAAATCATACCTTCTATCACACTTCTTTCCACCTTCTGCCTCTAGTTCCTTGAACTACGAAGCTCTGAATTCCTCATTGCACTATGAGGATATGTAGGAATGAGGGCCCTAATACTCACCGAGCACTTTATCTATTCTTTTCTTTTTCTCAATTCTTTTGCGAGTAATCTTAGATATCACACCTATTCGAGTGAGAACAATCAAAATGGTTCCCATGGAGTACCATGGATGTTTGGGGTGCTAATACATTCCCCTTGCATAACTGACTTCCTTACCCAGCATATCTCTTTCCATCGGGTTTTATCGATGTTTTCCCTTCCCTTTGGGGATAAACAAAGCTTGATGACGACATTGTTGTATGTTCGAGCGTGCGATACCCTCGGGTATATTTCCGCTAGCTTCAGCTGGCGACTCTGTTGGGGAGTCCTTGCTTCGCCAGGTAGGAGTAGAGCCTAGTTTTGATTGCTTCTCTATTATCTTAGGTGTTTGCTTTCATAGATTTACTTGCTTTATCATTTTTTTCTATATATTATGGATATTATCTGTTATACTCCCTGTTGGGTTGGGATAGAATACATGAGAGGAAAGCTCTGTAATCAAGATTAGTATACACATAGGTTAGACTCGTGGATAGTCGTGTACGCCTGCGTTTCGCGCGTTGGGTTGTCACGAGAACCACACTCAAACTAGATTCACTTGGAAGTACTTTTGTCCCGTGAGTATTCACTACGACAGGGTATTTCCATTTCGAGTCGATGACTCTGGGACACCTTCGAGGGACCACCTTGGAGCATAGTTCACACCTGTGAGGGGGATATGGGGTTTTTCTGCAGGAAACCATTGCCTCTACATACCTTTATTCTCATGGATGTCAAACTTTGATCCTGCATCAGGCAGTATACAAAGATTATCCGGATTATTGGTGTTGTTAACCTATGCCATCGCATTGTTGTACGAGTGTTAGAGCCTGGAACTTGGGTTTCTATACCACCAAGTCCTTGAATCTATGGATGTTGCATAATTATTTGCATTTCATCCCTAACATGTGCATTCATTCATTTGCATTCATGCATGTTAACCAGAAAACTCACCCTATCCATTCCTCCGCCAGAAAGACAACGATTCGCCGACACTAGTCATTCAAGGATCATGGAAGAGACTAAGAGCATTGATAGAGCTGACATGGTTTTCGGGATATTCTTGGATAACATGATAGCAAACTTCCCAAATCAGGTTATGATTGATGAGCAAGTTTAAGACAGTCTAAAGAAATACAACAAACAGAAGGTTGCTGCAGGCTTTCCGCCACTTCTTCCTCAAGAACAGTGTTTGCTATCACACCAGAGGCCTGCCCAAAGCAATCAGAAACTGAAGCAGAAGTAAATCAGCAAAGGAAACAAAGAACAAAAAAGGGAGACATCCTCTCTATGATCCAATTTCTGTGAGTTACGCACATCTGCTACCTATATTGGTTGAGGTTGGGGAAATTATGCCTAAACAGACCGAGCCTGCTAAGCTTCCCTACGGTCGTAAACACGACCCTCACCCCGCGTGTGGATACCATGTTGGATAGGTGGGGCACTCTACAGAAGTTTTTCATGCTCTCAAGACCAAAGTTCAAGAACTCATCGATCAGAAGCTGTTGAGCTTTACACCTACGATTGCTAAAGTGCCTGTTGAGAAAAGGTTTGAATACAAGGGGCCTCCGTTTCATGTGCAAGTTACTCCACATGTGGTTCAACCTGCTATGCAGTATCCGAATCAAGGATACCATCCTGGAATGTTGTTGGCCTATCCTGGGGCATCGTCTATTATTGTTGCACCTCAGTATGCCTATGTTGGGGCACCATATACCCCATTTGGAGTTCATTATGGCCAAACTTCACATCAGACGGTCAATCCAGGCTTGGGGCACTCTGCTCAAATGTTTCATCCAATGGTTATTCCCCCGATTTATGCTCCGTTGCAATTACCTTGGACGCCTATGCCATGCTACTCGTACCCATGTGGTGTCACGTCCCAATATCAGCAGCCTTCTCGGACTAAAACTCTTGAAATTCTGGTATCAGATATAAGATGTCGAAGATAATGTTACGACACTGATATCTGGTTATAAACAATGGATAAACAGAATTGTAAAGCAAATAACACGAGCAATTGTTAACCTAGTTCGGTGCAACTCACCTACGTCTGGGGGCTACCAAGCCAGGAAGGAAATCCACTATAATAGAATTAGTTCAAAGACTATCCGTACACTTCACCAAGTTACAGTCTTTCTCACCTAATCTCTACTCGTGCAATTTCTACCTAAGCACTCTTAGATATGAGAACCCACTCACTTCCCTTACGATCACAACCCCGTGATCTTAAACAACAATCCTTGTGAAAAGAAAATACTTTTCAATTACAATATTCTTAATTTTACTTCATAGTTTCAATCAAGAAGACACACTCTTGATCTTGCTTCAAAGCTTTGATCAAGAAGACAAATCAGTCCAATTCAATCATCTATGGATGACTTGAATGACCTACAGACACAAACCCTAGCTCTCTCTCTAAATTTCGCTCAGTCTTAGTTGTGTGTACAATCAGGTTTTCTAAGTCCCTTTTTATAGAAACATTGGACAGCTTGAAAACCCTAAATATATTTTCCAATTAAATCTTTTCATATCAGCTGTAAAGATCTCCTTGGAAAATAAACAAATCTTGGTTGATATCCCTGATAGGTTGCGCCAGCTAGCCATATCTTCAATCAACCAATGATTGCCACCAATTGTGCAATCACAAAACACCAGACATTCATACTGAATGTTCTGTGTACAGGATGTCATGACATCGGGTCTGACATCTAGAAAAATCCTGCATAATCCAGTTTCCTTTTATAGCAGGTACAGCCATATCAGTTACCATGACAATGAGTATGTCAACTGAAACAATCCTGCAGCATATGTCTTCCATATAAGCTCCAGCAGGTACACCCAATATCAGAAGCCTTGTCTTTGTATGTGGCATTCTGAAACAATCCTGCTTGCATATCTTCTTTAACTCCAGCAGGTACATAGGATATCTCATGTTAAGACATCACACATAACATCTTGTGAACACTCTTTGTTTTACCAAAATTGCTGCCAACACTTAGAATCAACAAACTCCTCCTTTGGCAAATTTTGGCTAAAACATATATCTGTCCTTTTTGTTCACAAGGCAAACTATCAGCAGTTAAACCACTAAACAGTAGTTTAATCAGCAGCAGAAGCAAAACAATTACTAGCTATGGCTACTAGTAATACACACATGCACAAGGGTACTTCTCCTCCCCCTAAAATTGTGCAATAATCAACAAAATTACTAGTTATGGATGCAACTAGTAAGACACACAAATGCACAATGCACCAGGGTACTTCTTCTCCCCCTAAATTTGTGCATTCACCAAAAACAGCTACAGCACCTGTACCAGCCAGAATGTCATACTGACATCTGCTTTTAACATCAGCACCTGTGCACCTCTTCATCAGCACCTGTGCGCCTCTTCCAATAATAGTTGTACTTCTGTTCAGCCACAACCAACTTCCACATCAAACACTTCTCCCCCTTTTTAGTCAAAATTGACCAAAGGTGACCAATCATACAAAATAAATGTCTATTAGTCTAGCAGAGAAAGTTAAAACAGATGTTATAACATTAAGCATGTTAGAACAAAATATTCAGGAAGTACACACCAACATTATACACAGCAGATAGCTGAGATAATGCACAAATCCAAGGAACTCTTTAAGATCCCTAAATATTACAAAACAGGCATCATGAGGACTGCCACAAAATACAAAAACAGAAAGAACATCAGCTTTCCAAACAGCAACAATTTCCACCATCCCTTCCAGCTTCCCCCAGGTCTTCAATACAGGCAGGAACCATTAATCAGAAGAAGAAGTATCTTCTTCACCTTCATCTTCATCTTCAAAATCTTCTGAGCTTTCATAACAGGATTGGGATCTTGTAATTGATTCCTTTCCAATCTTTTCTCTTTCTTCCCTTTCTAGGCTACAGATGAGAACTTCTAAAGCCTCTTTTCTAGCTTTTGCCACATTTATTCCATTGTCCAATTCCTTGCAGGTCTCTTTCAGTTGGTCAATCAGACTTCCTTTGGGTGCAAACTCCCTTCTGGAAGATGTCATGACATCATTGACACGACTTCCCTTAAACAACTTGTAGTGAATTGATAAAGGGGTCTTTCTCCTGCTTGGAATATCACTTGTACTAAGGATTCCTGGTTGTTGACTCAGGATGATCCCACAGATGATAGATGGGAATGCAATGGGCAACTTAACAGCATTGGTGGAAGCATGTCTAATGGTTTGTTCAAATATGAACTTGCCAAAATCATAGTTAACCCTTGTTCCAATAGCATGAATGATCCTCCCAAGAGCAATGGAGATGGTAGATATGTGATTAGTAGGAACCCAATTTGCAGAACCAATCTTATGCAAGATGGCATACTTGGCAGTTAGTTTACTAGCTGCAAGGTGTTTCCTACTGGGCCATTCATTAACTTGGCCAGCTGTAATCATCCTACAGATCTCATTATCTGTGGCCTCTAGATCTACCCCTTCATCAGTTCCTCTCCTCAGGAACTTGTTGATGATAGTAGGTGATAGTTTCACACACTTACCCCTTACAAAAACTTTGCAGCCCTTCCTGCTGTTTCTTTCATATATCTCATCAGGGATGTTCACAATGAATTCTTTGACTAACCCCTCATAGCACTGAGGCAGAGTAGTCACAGTTTTCATAAGACCAACTGTCTTAATTAACTCCATGACTTCCTTTACTTCACTTGCCTCTTTTCCCAATTCTCTTTCAACTGCTACCCTTCTTTGAGTCACAAGCTTACATTTGGCAGCACCACCTTCCACGTGAAACGAGATATTGTCAAGGTGAATAGCAACCACTTTGTTTGGAGACTTCTTTATAGGCTTCCTTTTAACAGGGGAAGTGTCTGCGACATCATACTCGACATCCTCATCAGATTCAGAACTCTCATTCTCCTTCATCTTTCTGACCTCTACTTTACTCCAAGTCTTGGAGGGACCTATACCAGCACCCCTTTTCTTTTTCCTACCTGTCTTTATCTCAGCCATACTCTTCCTCTTCCTCAGTCTATTAGCTACCCTTGTTTTCACAAGACTGACCAATGTGTCATCTTCTTCCTCAGACCCTTCTTCCTCAATGTTCTAGGCAGTAGGTAAGTTTTTTCCAAGAGAACACAGACCCTCAGCAGCTACTTCCTTTTCTGTTTTAGATGAGTTATCATCTTTCTCAGCTTGGCTTTCTACCTCAGGTGAGGGTTCCCTTCTGGACAGAGGGGTAAAAGTGTCCTTAACTCCATGCTCTTCGTTCAGTATGCTAGTAACTAGGTTTCTTATGATTCGATCAGTATAGTGCATGTCCTCAGGTGATTTTTCAGGAGTGTTACCTTGCTTAGCTCTAGCCATGGAAGGTGCGCTTGGAACGTTACCTGGTATCATACGCGGAGGAGTTACTTCCATCAAATCTTCATCTAAAAATTCCATGGAGGAAGTTCTAGTATGAAAGGATTTTGAGCTAGACGTTGACGGATGTTGAGACATGTTGTTGAACTTTTGAGAAAACTTTCTTTGCCCTAGCAGAGGTTCTTTGAGGAGTTTGATTGTGTTCAGGAAGAGTGTGCTATTTCCAATACTAAGAGATGGTTCATTAGTAATGTGGCTTTTTCTTTTTATTGGGCAGCCAATATTCTTGTTGCCTTTTCCACTCCTCATTAATTGCCATGTTTTCTCAAGAAACCAAGCCCCTAATTTTTCTTTTTCATTATACAAATCCTTTGCAGTCAGGTTGTCATAATACAATGTCATAGCATCGAATGTGACATTGTAGATAATGCTCAGTAGTTTCATCCACCCAGGTTGAGCATTGTTGTTTTCAACTGACGTAGTTCCTTGTGTCTCAGTTTTAGCAAGGCTCTCACTACCTTCAGACTTCATACCACCAGTCATATGTTCAGGTGTTTGGGCCATCATGACCTTTTCTTCCTTGAGGTTAGGTATCCTTATCTGACACTTTTCCTTTCCCTTGAAGATTCTTCTTGCAGCTGTGCTTATCTTAGAGGGATTATCCATTTAAGAGCTCCATATGTAGCAATTGTTGTTGGTCCTGATTCCTTTCATAATTACTTCACTGTCTTTGTTCACAATCAGACATTCAGTTTTAGTGAAAATGATACTCAGACCTTGATCCCCTAGCTGACTGATGCTTATTAAATTTGAAGTCAAGCCCTTGACCAGAAGAATATTGTCAAGTTTAGGAGCTCCAGGGCACTCAACCTTGCCTATCCCCTTTATTTCACCTTTAGCTCCATCACCAAAGGTTACATAGCTTAAGTCATGAGGGTGAAGATCAGTTATCAGGTCTGAGTTCCCAGTCATGTGTCTAGAGCATCCACTATCAAAATACCACTCTTCTTTGTGAGCTATTAGACTTAGACCATTAGTCTTAGGCACCCATTGCTTCTTGTTGATAGGCCTGTGATATTTGGGTCTGGGTTGATAGTGGATCTGTTGATGACCATGGCTAGGATAACCATACAGCTTATAACATGAAGACTTAGAGTGTCCAGCTTTCCCACAGTAATGACATCTCCATCTTTGGTGCTTGCCATACTGTTGTTTTCTCTTCTGCTGTTGCTGATGAAGGTGGGTAGGGTAACCATACAGCTTATAGCAGAAGGCCCTTGAGTGTCCATATTTCCCACAGTAATGACATCTCCATCTTAGGTGTTTGTATTTTTGTTGTTCTTTCTTCTGATGGTGTGACATATGATGTGACATCTTGGAACTGCTCTTACTATTGCTGCATTTAGGTTTGGCTTGAGGTTTGCAGCCAGTGTAGCTACTTTCAGCCTTGGTTTTATGGAACCCTAATCCAGATTTTACTCCTGTACTTTGTCCAGTTTGAAGAATCTTGTCTAAGGAGTCAGATCCATTGTTCAGCATCCTTACATACTTGGTTGTCTCTTCTAGTTTTGAGTTTAAGAGCACAACTTCAGTCTTTAGCTTGAGGATAGTTTCCACATGTTCTGCTTTTTCTTTCTCCAGTTGGACTATCTTCTGGCTCTCAACTTGTTGATCTTCATCTAGCTTGACCTTTAGAGCCACATCTTCTGTTTTCAATTTGGAGATGGTTTCCAAGAATTCTACCTTCTCATTCTCAAGTTGAGTTATGTCTTTTTCTTGATTTAAAGACTGCTTGTTTAGTTCAACACTTTTCTGACACAGCTCTCTGTAGGTAGAGGCCAATTCCTCAAAGGTTACTTCACCATCACTTGACTCTTCATCAGATTCCCATCTTCCTGTCAAAGCAGTCACAAGATTTGCAGCCTCTTCAGTGTCACTCTCATCAGACCATGTGGCAGCAAGGCTCATCTTCTGTTTCTTAAGGTAGGTCACACATTCAGACCTGATGTGTCCATACCCATCACATTCATAGCACTGAACCTTTTTTCCTTCTTTGGGCTTCTCATCTGCTCTTGCTTTTCTTCCAGCATTGTTGGATTTACTGATGTCAGACGAGATGTTCTTGACATTTGCCTTGGATCTGACATCCATTTTCTTTAACAGTCTGTTAAACTGTCTCCCCAGCATTGCAACTTCATTGGCCCATTCTTTATCCACATCTTGACTGTTTTCCTCTTCTGTGTTGGAAACAAAGGCAATGCTCTTGGTTTTCTTTTCAGTTCCCTCAATCAATCCCATCTCAAAGGTTTGGAGGGAGCCAATTAACTCATCTACCCTCATGTTAGAGATGTCTTGAGACTCTTCTATGGCAGTCACCTTCATTGCAAATCTCTTAGGGAGTGACCTAAGTATTTTTCTCACCAACTTCTTATCTGTCATCTTCTCACCCAGGGCTCCTGAGGCATTAGCTATCTCAAGGATACTCATGTGGAATTCATGAATGTTTTCATCTTCTTTCATCCTTAAGTTTTCAAACTTGGAGGTGAGCAGCTGAAGTCTAGACATCTTTACTCTAGAGGTGCCTTCATGAGTGGTCTTGAGAATGTCCCAAGCATCTTTGGCCACTTCACAGTTATTTACCAGCCTGAAAATATTCTTGTCTACACCATTGAATATTGTATTCAAGGCTTTAGAGTTTCCAAGAGCAAGATCATCTTCCTCCTTGGACCATTGTTCTTCAGGCTTCTTCTCAGTAGTGGCTTCTCCTTCTTTAGTGACAACAGGGTGCACCCATCCTGTCAAGACAGCTTTCCAAGCCTTGTTATCAAGGGATTTTAAAAAAGCTACCATTTTAGGTTTCCAATAGTCATAGTTAGAACCATCCAAGATCGGTGGCCTATGAACAGATCCTCCATCTCTTTCCATTGTACCAGAAAGTATTTCCCCTAGATCTCACCCAGAACCAGAGCAGGATGCCTGCTCTGATACCAATTGAAATTCTGGTATCAGATATAAGATGTCGAAGATAATGTTACGACACTGATATCTGGTTATAAACAATGGATAAACAGAATTGTAAAGCAAATAACACGAGCAATTGTTAACCCAGTTCGATGCAACTCACCTACGTCTGGGGGCTACCAAGCCAGGAAGGAAATCCACTATAATAGAATTAGTTCAAAGACTATCCGTACACTTCACCAAGTTACAGTCTTTCTCACCTAATCTCTACCCGTGCAATTTCTACCTAAGCACTCTTAGATATGAGAACCCACTCACTTCCCTTACGATCACAACCCCGTGATCTTAAACAACAATCCTTGTGAAAAGAAAATACTTTTCAATTACAATATTCTTGATTTTACTTCACAGTTTCAATCAAGAAGACACACTCTTGATCTTGCTTCAAAGCTTTGATCAAGAAGACAAATCAGTCCAATTCAATCATCTATGGATGACTTGAATGACCTACAGACACAAACCCTAGCTCTCTCTCTAAATTTCGCTCAGTCTTGGTTGTGTGTACAATCAGGTTTTCTAAGTCCCTTTTTATAGAAACATTGGACAGCTTGAAAACCCTAAATATATTTTCCAATTAAATCTTTTCATATCAGCTGTAAAGATCTCCTTGGAAAATAAACAAATCTTGGTTGATATCCCTGATAGATTGCGCCAGCTAGCCATATCTTCAATCAACCAATGATTGCCACCAATTGTGCAATCACAAAACACCAGACATTCATACTGAATGTTCTGTGTACAGGATGTCATGACATCGGGTCTGACATCTGGAAAAATCCTGCATAATCCAGTTTCCTTTTATAGCAGGTACAGCCATATCAGTTACCATGACAATGAGTATGTCAACTGAAACAATCCTGCAGCATATGTCTTCCATATAAGCTCCAGCAGGTACACCCAATATCAGAAGCCTTGTCTTTGTATGTGGCATTCTGAAACAATCTTGCTTGCATATCTTCTTTAACTCCAGCAGGTACATAGGATATCTCATGTTAAGACATCACACATAACATCTTGTGAACACTCTTTGTTTTACCAAAATTGCTGCCAACACTTAGAATCAACAACTCTGAAAAGTCAACAAACTATGACACGCAATCATCAAAGGCAGAGACAAACCAGACATCGCAACAAGAAGCGTCCTTAACACGACCAGATCCCTGTATCATACACTTAATTACTTTCATATCTTGTCCAGCAAGGGGGAATTATGCCAAAGGAGATTCCTCTCTATTTCACTTATTTAAACTCTCATCACCCAAACTCAACCACATTGCAAAATTTCATTTGAACCCCATTCTAAAATCATTCTTCACACACACGTCATGCCTCTAATAGCCCAAGCTAGAACAAGAAGTGCAGCGGCAGACTTGTCCAATCTCGTCTTCAGTGAAGGTGAAGTTGGAGAATTACAAAAGGGGAGGTACTTGAAGTTCTACGAACGCTTAGTAAATCCAACAAGGTATGCCGACGAATCTTGCTTATGTAAGTTAGGACTTTTTGGTAGTGTACAACGGATACTAGACAGACTAGATTTAACACATTTTTGTTCGTTAAATGATGCTACCTATGAGAGGCTGACTTTGTAATTTTTAAGTTCTTTCACTTACTATACACCTATGGCAGATCAATACTCTTTCGGCACGGTGAGGTTTAGAATGTTTAATAGGAATTACGAATTGAGCCAAGATACTCTTGGGGACATGCTGCATTTTCCCCCTAGGGACGGTATAACTTATGCATGTCCCTTGGAAGAAGAAAGGCATTATGAAGCATTCTGTTTTTGGGAACAATTGACTGGTGAGAGGACTTCTGATTGGGAAGGGCTAAAAGCCTCACATATCCATAACCCGACTGATCGGTCACCATTTTACTTGAATTTCATCATGTTTTCGGTCCAAATTCATCAATGTGGTAACACTTTATTTTGAGTTTTAGTGTTTGAGTTTTAAGTATTTCATATTTGAGTAATTTTATGCTTATTTTGCTTTTGGTATTAATTTAAGTTTTTAGATGCGTTCGATGTCGTTTCAGTGGTATTGTGCATGTTTCAGAAGTAGTTGAAGAGTCGGAAGTGCCAAGGCAACAATGGAAGAGGATGGAAGAGTTAAAGAAAAAAAATAAAATCCTGGAGCCAAACACGGCCCGTGTTGCAAGTTCAACTTCTTCCCATACAAAAACCAGAGAGCCAACGCGATCGGCCGTGTTGCTTGGCACGGCCCGTGTTGGCAGGTGCGCTGAATTTTCAGTTTTCGTGTTTTCACTCATGTAAGTGATCCAGAGGGCATTTTTGACTTTTTGGCTTGGCTATAATGTGTATTGCACTATTTAGACCTAATGAAAAGAAGAAAAGAGGGACGACAGAAAAGAGAAGAGAATCAAGATTTTTGGATAACGAATATCATCAAGCGCGGAAGCAATTGAAGATCGAAGCTATCTAATCTCTTGTAATGTCTAATCTTAAATTTGTACCTTCTTTGAATAGTATGACGAGCTAAACCCCCCTATGCTAGGGGGGTGTCCCTGAATTGCTTTTGTAATGAACCTTCTTCCTACAATTTTATGAATATTTATGTTTTTATGAATTCAATTTGTTATACACGAGTGTAATGCTTACCGTATTGGAAAATTAGGTATTGATATGGAGGTAAAGGAGGTCGGACAAATCCCTTTATCACTATGTGTATAATGACATCGCTAATTTCTCTTAGGAATGAGGATCTAATAGTGATGATGTGAAATTCTTGATATTCATACATGTGATTAATATTCTTTTGAATGGCTAAGGAATTAGGATTTAAAATTGAATGTTAATGGTTTCTGGCTAAGGAATTAGGAGAAACTACTCTTGAGAATCATATTGAATCACTCTAACATAGATGTTATAAAATAAGGATTAAGTTTATTTCAAAGCAATTCATACACCCCGGACCTAGCATGCTTAACTATATTGCGTTACAAATTCTCTACTTTTCCTTTATATTTTACAGAACAAATTTATTCTTCACTTAACCAACCACAGGTTCTTTTGTTTAATTGAATCGTTATCAACACCGATAGTTCCTACGCAGTCCTCGAGATCGATACTCGGGATAATTCCTTTTCATTACTACATCGGTAAAAATAATACACTTGCTATTTTCCCGATCAATTTTTTGGCGCTGTTGTCGGGGACTGCCAAACTATCTGTTAATAATTATTAAATTGGAATTTTGTTGCTCTACAACTAAAATTTTACTTTATTTTATTTTATTTGTTTATTTCACTTTGCTTATCCTAACAATTGTCTAATATTTTTATGCGAGGTAAGGCCTCAGCTGAATTTATTTTTGACGCAGAACCAGAACGATTATTGCGAGCACGAATCAGAAAAGCCAGACACGACAGACTGGAAGCGACAGAAGAACCGCTGATAATTTCTGATTTTGAGAAAGAGGGAACCGTTTCAATTCATTCGGAACACTCTGATTCTGAAAATTCGGATACCGAGTCTGAAACTATGGCAGCTGCCCCACCTCCTATGGAGAGACTATTAGGTGATTTTGGGGGAGCAAATGTCCCGCTTGGAAGGATTACAATAGTGAATCAACTAGTCAATGTTGCCCACTTTCAACTTCACCCCTCAACGATACGGCAACTAGAAAGGAGACCTTTCTCAGGAAAAATTAACGAAGATGCCAACAAGCATTTGCAAAGGTTTCTGACTATGACTACGTCGTTAAAGATTGAGGGGCATTCTGAGGAAGCTAAGAAGCTGGTCATGTTTCCGTTTACATTGTCAGAAGATGCTGAAGAGTGGTTCTAGTCTTTACCTGCTGGAAGCATCACAACTTGGCAACAGATGGAGACAACTTTTCTCAACGAGTACTTCCCGGCCTCTGTTTACATCTAAAGAGGTACGACATAGTGAATTTTAAACAGAAGGAAGGAGAGTCACTTAGAGATGCGTATAAGAGGTTCAAACGATTGTTGGTTGCATGTCCTACTCATAATATGGATGCAACGGAGCAAATGCAGAATTTTGTAAATGGTCTTCGGATGAAGACTAAGCAACTCATTGACACAGCAGCTGGTGGCTCAACAAACTTTACAACAGCCACTGGTATTAAAAAGATTATCGAAGCCATTGCAGCCAATGAGCACCTGGAGTTGTATGACCGCAGTGTTACTCAACCCGAAGGGATAATTGACCTAAAATTGGCAAGTCAAGTGGTGAATATGGAAGATCAAATAGCAGCTGAAGTAGAAAGGAGACTGAAAAAGATGGCTATTGATACTCAAACGGTGGCACAGGTTCAACCGGTTCAACCAACTCAAGCTAGTAATTGCGAAATTTGTGGAGGACCTCATCTTACCGCACACTGCGTCGCAACCGCACAACAAATTGAGGAGATCAAGTTTCTAAGGCAGAACAACCCTTATTCAAATACATACAATCCGGGTTGGAAAAACCATCCAAATTTCTCATGGAAGGATCAACAAGGAAATGTGCAGAACCAACCACGGCAACAACAATTTCGACCTCAGCAACAACAATCGTATCAACAACCTCAACAACAGTTTCAGCAACAGGTACCAAGAAAAGCTAATGGGAGCTTGCCATTGAGAAGATGGCCGCTCAAAGCTCTCAATTTCAAGAAGAAACTCGAAGTAATTTAAAAAACACAGGTGCTTCAATTAAGAATCTTGAAATACAGATGAGTCAGATAGCCCAACAACTAGCGGGTTCTCAACAACAAGGCATTTTACCAAGTTCTACGGTTACTAATCCAAGAGAAAATAATCATGTGAATGAGGTGACCACAAGGAATGGTAAGTCGAAAGAAGTACCTGAGAAGAGTTCTGAAGAAGAAGACTTATTGCTTGAAGTTTATCTAGAGATAAAAGAAAATGAGGTTGCGAATGAAGAGGTTACCAGTGATGAAAGAGGGGTCAAAGATAAAGTTATTGATCCAAAACCGGTCGTCAAACTGCCATTCCCAACAAGAAATAAGAAGAAAGGGCAGCATAAGAAAAACTTTGAGAAGTTCTTGGAGATGTTTAAAAAGCTTGAGCTAAACATTCCGTTCTTGGAGGCGCTTGAGCAAATGCCTACCTACGCAAAGTTCATGAAAGACATCATCTCGAAGAAGCGGACCATAGAGACTAACTCGATTATTCTAACGGAAACTTGTAGTGCCATTTTGCAGGGTATGAAGGTTCCGGTGAAAAAGAAGGATCGAGGTTCTGTGACTATTCCATGTACCATTGGAGATAGATCCTTCAAGAAAGCTCTAATTGATTTGGGAGCGAGTATAAGTTTTATGCCATTGTCTATCTATAAGAGGTAGGGGATAGGTAAAATTCAAGATACAAGAATGACACTCCAGTTTGCTGACCACTCTGTGAAGAGACCTTATGGGATAGTAGAAGATATGCTAGTAAAGATCGACAAGTTTGTGTTTCCGGTAGATTTTGTCATTTTGGAAATGCCGGAAGATGAAGAGATACCAATCATTTTGGGGAGACCATTTTTAGAGACCGGGAGATGTTTGATCGACATAGAAGAAGGCACGATGACTTTGAAAGTGTATGATGAAGAGTTAAAAATTGATGTGCGAAACACCATGAAGTACAAGGACGAGGTTGCCACTAGTCAACATATTGAGACAATCGATCAAATATGTGAAAAGAAAAATAGCTTGACAACACAAAAATTACCCATGGAAAGGGTGTTGAGCTTATCAATTTTTAACGAAGAGGAAGTAGTTGACGAGAAATGTATGGAAGTATTAGCCATGATGGAAGCATCACCACCTTTTAAAGGTTATCGACACAACCGGTGGGAAGATTTAAGACAACCCTTAGTGGAAGAAAAGAAAGATGAACAAAATAAGGGGACCGAATTGAAACAACTACCGGAGAACCTCAAATATGTCTTCCTAGACACAGAGAGTAAGTGCCCAGCCATCATAAGTTCACATCTAGAAGTTCTTCAGGAAAATAAGCTTGTCAAAGTTTTAAAAAAACATAAGAGATCTATTGGCTGGTCTATTGAAGATTTGAAGGGAATAAACCCTACAATATGCATGCACAAAATTCTCATGGAAGATGATCACAAACCGGTTGTCCAACCTCAACGACGACTTAACCCAGCAATGAAGGAAGTAGTCAGAAAAGAGGTGGTTAAACTGTTAGATACAGGGATGATTTATCCCATATCTGATAGTTCGTGGGTAAGTCCAGTTCATGTGGTGCCAAAGAAAGGTGGAACTACTGTGATAAAAAATGAGAAGAATGAGTTGATACCCACAAGGACAGTCACTGGATGACGGGTATGCATCGACTATAGAAGATTGAATCTTGCCACAAGGAAGGACCATTTTCCCTTACCATTCATTGATCAAATGTTGGAAAGGTTAGCCGGTCATGACTATTATTGCTTCCTCGATGGCTACTCTGGATACAATCAGATAGTTGTTGCACTAGAGGATCAGGAGAAGACCGCATTTACATGCCCCTTTGGTATTTTTGCCTATAGAAGGATGCCATTCGAGTTATGTAATGCACCAGTAACTTTTCAGAGATGCATGCAATCAATCTTTGCGGATATGCTTGAGAAGCATATGGAAGTCTTCATGGATGATTTCTCCGTTTTTGGTAAGTCCTTTGATAATTGCTTGACTAACCTTGCTCTTATGTTAGAAAGGTGCCAACAAACAAATCTAATCCTAAACTGGGAGAAGTGTCACTTCATGGTACGTAAAGGGATAGTCTTGGGTCACAAAATTTCCTACAAAGGAATAGAAGTGGACCAAGCAAAGATTGAAGTCATCTCAAAGCTTCCCCCACCGATGAATGAAAAAGGTATTAGAAGTTTCTTAGGGCATGCGGGTTTTTACCATAGGTTCATAAGAGATTTCTCTAAAATAGAAAAACCCTTAACGACTCTTTTAGTTAAGGATAATACCTTTGTTTTTGATAAAGAGTATGCTGTAGCGTTTGAAACAATAAAGCAAAAATTAGTATCAGCACCAATTGTTGTAGCCCCAGACTGGTCTCTACCTTTTAAGATAATGTGTGATACAAGTGATATTGCAGTTGGGGCAGTTCTTGGGCAGCGTCGAGAAAAATTGTTACATGTCATTTATTATGCTAGTCATGTGTTGAACCCCGCACAGATGAATTATGCAACGACTGAAAAGGAGTTGTTAGCTGTAGTGTACGCCTTTGATAAATTCAGGCAATATCTGCTGGGTTCTATGGTCATTGTTTACACTGACCATGCTGCTTTGAAGTATCTTTTTGCTAAACAGGACTCTAAGCCAAGACTTCTTAGGTGGATCTTACTCCTTCAAGAGTTTGATGTGAAGATTCGTGATAAGAAAGGATGTGAAAACACTATTGCCGATCACCTCTCCTGAATGTCACCTATAGAAGAGACAGAAGACAAGCGTCCAATAAAGTATGAGTTCACCGATGAACACATCCTCGTTGTCAATGGAGTGCCTTGGTTCGCAGATTATGCGAACTATCTGGTAGGTGGGGTAATCCCCGATGATTTTGATTCTAACAAGAAGAAAAAGTTTTTGCATGATTGCAGGTTTTACTTGTGGGACGATCCTTTCTTGTATAAGAGATGAGTGGATGGACTGATTAGGAGATGTGTTCCAGAGGAGGAACAAAGGGATGTGTTGAAAGCATGCCATGACTCCGACTATGGAGGACACTTTAGTGGTGATAGAAATGCCGCCAAAGTTCTCCAATCTGGGTTATACTGGCCAACTCTGTTCAAAGATGCTCAACAAATAATTAAAGAGTGCGACAAATGTCAGAGAACGGGCAACATCTCAAAAAGAAATCAGATGCCCCAAAATGCCATGTTAGAAGTTGAACTTTTTGATGTGTGGGGTATCGATTTCATGGGTCCTTTTCCACCATTTTTTGGGAAGCAGTACATCTTAGTGGCGGTGGATTATGTCTCAAAGTGGGTGGAGGTCGTGGCCTTACTAACTAATGATGCTCGAGTGGCGATCAGGTTTCTAAAGGAGACTATCTTTGCTAGGTTCGGAGTGCCAAGAGCTTTAATAAGTGATGAAGGAACACATTTTCTGAATCATCTAATGGAGAAGCTACTCTTGAAATACAATGTGAAGCATAGAATTGCTACTCCATACCACCCTCAAACTAGTGGGCAGGTGGAAGTGTCAAATAGGCAACTCAAACAAATCCTTGAAAAGACCATAAACTCATCTCGCAAGGATTGGGCAAGCAAGTTGGATGATGCACTTTGGGCTTACCGACAGCTTTCAAAACGCCAATTGGTATGTCGCCGTACCAGTTATTTTATGGCAAGGCATGCCATTTACCTCTTGAATTAGAACACAAGGCATTCTGGGCTTCAAAATTTTTGAATATGGATTTATCCAAGGCAGGAAGTTCTCGGATCCTTCAGCTCCAAGAATTGGAAGAATTTCGGAATCGTGCTTATGAGAATGCTAAGGTCTATAAAGACCAAACAAAGAAATGGCATGATAAAAGAATAGTGAGAAAAGAGTTTTATGAAGCACAACGGGTCCTTTTGTATAATTTTCGATTAAAGTTATTCCTTGGGAAGCTGAGATCCAAATGGTCAGGACCGTTTGTTGTTCACAAAGTTTTCCCTCATGGAGCGATTGAATTAAAGAATCAAGCGAACGGGGATACCTCCAAAGTCAATGGTCAGAGGTTAAAGCCGTATTACTAAGGGCAAGAGAGTGGCCAAATACATGTTGTTCGTCTCACAGGGTGAGATGAACAACCGTCGAGCCATGCGACGTTAAACGAAGCACTTCGTGGGAGGCAACCCACGGGTTTTCATTTTTTTTCTCTAATGAATTTTTGTTGCTGTTTTTGAGTTTGAATGTTTGTAGGTAGTCGCAATGTGCTACTGGTGAAGGTGGAAAATTCGAATGGGGTAACAACGGAGGTGTTCAGCCGTACACTTGAAAAGAGAAAAATATAAGACAAATCCTCATACATTTTCCAGAGGTGCAACACGGCCAGCCGTGTGGGCCAGCACGGGCCGTGTTGCTCAATTGCCAAATTCTCATAGATTTTCCAGAGGTGCAACACGGTCGGCCGTATGGGACAGCACGGGCCGTGTTGCAGTGCGTAACTCATAAATTTTTTTAATTTTAAGAGACGTTGGAGTGGGACCCACACGTTTTTAAACACTTTTTACCACTACCCCACTCACTTTTCAACCACTTCATCTTCTCCAACCCTATTTTTCTCTAAAACCTCTCAAACTCCATAACCACCTTCACTTTAAACCTCAACTTTCATCATCATCCAACCATCTTTTTTCAAAGTCCCTTCACAAAAGTTGGGCCGTTTCTCGCACTCTACACCGCGACGGTAATCTTTTTCTCTATCTCCACTGTTTTTTTTTCCGCTAACTTTTCAGGTGACCATTATGCCCCCCAAAAGAGCCGAGCGAGGAAAGGTTGTGGTTAAGCCCTCAAGGCCGAGACAAAGGGCCCGGAGGATGCCAAATGCACACGGAATTATTTTTGAGGATGATGACCATGTTGAAAGGTACAAAACTCACCTTAAAAGGAAGCTTGTATACCTACTAGGTATGTTTGTGATGATACTATGAGTGCTTTAGGAATTCTAGATGATGTATCTCAAATGTTCCATAATTTAGGTATTTTTGAATTTATGCATGCTGATGTGCCTTCCTATGAGCGCATCACTCTAGAGTTCCTAAGCACTGTAAAATTTAAATTGGAAAAGAATTGGACTGGTCATGTTTATAAATATTTTGGTACTATGAGTTTCCGCCTTTATAACGAAGATTATTCGATGTCGGTTATTCAGCTTGGGCAATGCCTCCGGTTACCATTGGTAGGACCCAGGGCAGTGCCAAATGACTTTTCTGCAGGTTCCTTTTGGTCTTCGATTACAGGTTTACCGCAGTATGAACCCCGGAGTGCAAAGGCCTCATGGATTCAAAACCCGTGTTTCCGATATGCGCAAAAAGGGTTAGTGTTCACCTTGTTCGGACGAGGAGATAGTACAGGGGTAGCGGCAAAGCGAGAGTTATATTTGATGCATGCCATGGTTAATGAGGAACTCGTGAATGTGGCGGCATTCGCCGCCGACCATTTAGGTACCATGGGGCGTGCCAGCTCAGGTGCCATTTCAGTGGGCGGTATGATCATACAAATTGCTGAATGGTGTGGGTGTAGGCCGGTTTTGGACGGAGAGACCCCGATGCAGGCGTTGGGTAAGCTTGACCTCAATGCCCTGTGCACGCAAGGAATGCTCGAACAAAGCCGTCATGGTTATGTGTTGGTGAAACGATGGAGGAAGATGCACCGGCAAGGGCGAGGGGTGTTCCTCACCCTTACACCTCTCACCACCGAGGTATGGGATCCTCCTCTGCTGGATGGACACCCATGGACATGGACCAGTTCCGTGTCGATCAGGCTCGCCAGGGGGCGGAGGTTGATCGAATCGTGACAGAGCAGCTCCGTCAAGGGGTTGCCATTGATGATATTCAAAGGATGATGCAACAGATGATGTTGCAATTTCCACAGCACCCTCCTCCACCGCAGTAGGCGCTGTAAGTCCCTCTTGCATTTGGGTTTAAACATTGGGGTCAATGTTTAGTTCAAGTGTGGGGGGTTCTTTTCATTGTTTTAGTTTTTGTTTCACTATTTCAGTTTTAGTTATTTTCCGTTTTGGTTTTTCAATTTTTGAAGTTAACTTTGATTTCTTTTATTTTCAACTATTTGGGTGTTGGGTTACAGATTGATGGATAAAAACCAGAGGCGTGATGGAAGGATGTTTAGTGGATGAAAGACACAACCCGAACTTACTCTCCCGAGGCACCTTGGAAATTTATGCAACCGAAGAAAAACTATTGTTGGACGCAGTGTGATGAAAGCTGGATTGAGATAGAAGTATGGTACACCCGAACCAAAAAGAAGCTACATTACACAGAGAGTGCTTTGGAACCTGCAAGTTTACCCCACACGGTGAGACTACAAAAAGCCAAATACTAAGATATCATCATGAGAGTTAATCCAGGTATGACTCTATCGCTCTGATTTTGCGTACGTTCTACTAACATAGCACTGCATTAAGACACACACTGAGGCACATTTTTGTTGTTAACCTCGAGCCTTTCCAGCCACCCTTGTACGTTTTATCCGTTGCAAACCCCTGTTGAACCTTTAACCATTTTGTTTGTTTTTAAACCACTTATGTTACCCTATGACCAGAAAAAAATATAATAATCTCTTTTACCCTTGCTCGGCATAAATGTTGTGGATTTTGAAACTGTGTTGAATTATAAGTTTCGGGTGGTGAATCTAATACAAAAGGGACAAGCGTGCGAAAAATTGTTACAAGAAAAGAGAAAAAGAAAAATAAATTGGAGGCTTTTTGAATGCTCCGAAAAGAAAAAAAAAAGAGAAAAGAAAAATAGAACTGATAAAAACGCACTTGTCCCAACTAAACGACTTGAGTACATTTGCAATACTCAATTTGTTGAGTAAAGTTAAATAGTCGATGTCGAACCCCTTTATATCAAAATAAGCACAGGTACAAGAAAAATAGCATGAGTGTCGAGCCCAAAAACCTTTGTGTATCCGTTTGTTTTTTATCCCACCTATCCTAAGCCCCGTTACAACCCTAAGTCCTCCTAAAATGTGTGAAATATGTTTGTGCAATAGAAGTAGAAATTATTCAAAAACTAAGAGTCGATATTGCATATGCTGAATCTTGAGTGCTAACCCTGAGAGATTGTGTGAGATGTATGAAAAGCTTGCAGGTAAAGAGATGCTGGACTGTGAGGTGTAGCGGATAGTTTGGATCGGGCGGCCGAAATCTTGACCATGAAGGTAGGAAACTCGGTGCGAATAACATCGGTTGTATAGTGGTGAAAAGGAATTATGGGGTTATCTTTGTTTGTTGTCTCTTGCATCACTTGAGGACAAGCAATGAGATAAGTTTGGGGTTGTGATCGGTCACCATTTTACTTGAATTTCATCATGTTTTCGGTCCAAATTCATCAATGTGGTAACACTTTATTTTGAGTTTTAATGTTTGAGTTTTAAGTATTTCATATTTGAGTATTTTTATGCTTATTTTTCTTTGGGTGTTAATTTAAGTTTTTAGATGCGTTTGATGTCATTTCCGTGGTATTGTGCATGTTTCAGAAGTAGTTGAAGAGTCGGAAGTACCAAGGCAACAATGGAAGAGGATGGAAGAGTTAAAGAATAAAAAAATCCTGGAGCCAAACACGGCCCGTGTCTCCTGACACGGCCCGTGCTGCAAGTTCAACTTCTTCCCATACAAAAACCAGAGAGCCAACACGGCCGGCCGTGTTGCTTGGCACGGCCCGTGTTGGCAGGTGCGTTGAATTTTCTGTTTTCGTGTTTTCACTCATGTAAGTGATCCCGGAGGGCATTTTTGACTTTTTGGCTTGACTGTAATGTGTACTGCACTATTTAGACCTAATGAAAAGAAGAAAAGAGGGACGACAAAAAAGAGAAGAGAATCAAGATTTTTGGATAACAAAGATCATCAAGCGCGGAAGCAATTGAAGATCGAAGCTATCTAATATCTTGTAATGTCTAATCTTAAATTTGTACCTTCTTTGAATAGTATGACGAGCTAAACCCCCCTATGCTAGGGGGGTGTCCCTGAATTGCTTTTGTAATGAACCTTCTTCCTACAATTTTATGAATATTTATGTTTTTATGAATTCAATTTTATATACACGAGTGTAATGCTTGCCGTATTGGAAAATTAGGTATTGATATGGAGGTAAAGGAGGTCGGACAAATCCCTTTATCACTATGTGTATAATGACATCGCTAATTTCTCTTAGGAATGAGGATCTAGCAGTGATGATGTGAAATTCTTGATATTCATACATGTGATTAATTTTCTTTTGAATGGCTAAGGAATTAGGATTTAAAATTGAATGTTAATGGTTTCTGGCTAAGGAATTAGGAGAAACTACTCTTGAGAATCATATTGAATCACTCTAACATAGATGTTATAAAATAAGGATTAAGTTTATTTCAAAGCAATTCATATACCCCAGACCTAGCATGCTTAACTATACTGCGTTACAAATTCTCTACTTTTCCTTTATATTTTACAGAGCAAATTTATTCTTCACTTAACCAAACACAGGTTCTTTTGTTTAATTGAATCGTTATCAACACCGATAGTTCCTACGTAGTCCTCGAGATCGATACTCAGGATAATTCCTTTTCATTACTACATCGGTAAAAATAGTACACTTGCTACTTTCCCGATCACCGACCATACGCTATGTGCATCTCATATTAGCCAACACAATTTTTGGTCGAATAAACAACGGTAGGGTGAATTCCAAAGAGTTTTTCTTTTTACACATCACATTTGCATCGACACGAGTCAATGAGACTCCTTTCATGCTGGCTCATTTTCAGTTGCTTTGCGCAAGAGGGGCCACCCCTTTATGTATAGGAGGTCTAGTTACCTCCATAGCCCGCTCACTAGGCTTAGATGATAAGCTTGCAACTCTACATCCCCTTCTGACGCCCTCCCTGGATATGGATTCCTGTCGAGCCAAATGCTTAATTAAGGCTATACGGGATGGAAGATACTCTCTCATGGTTGGAAACCGCGAGATTAGGAGTATCATCTCACCCTGCCACACATGCACAAATGTGTGAAGCAGGAACAATTGGCTTTATGATCTGTTCGCCCCTGAACCCGGTCATCCTGCCCCCAATGACATACCTGTGCAGGATAACTAAGATGGTCAGACCGATAATGAATATGATGAGATGCAGCAAGATGCTCCCGCTTTTTCTGACATGCCTACATGTGCACACACCACACCTGGCCCTTCTAACACTTTTGCAGGTACCTCTCCCCGACAGCAGTCCCGAGAGGAATATGATTATGTCGGCATCAGGACTGCACTTGACGATGTCCTCTGTGAGTTGTGGCACCGTAATGGTCTAGATGCCGAACGCGACCAGCTTTTACGAGATATACAGAGACAGCAGGTCGACATGATGGCACAAATCCAACAGATACAGGAGCAGCAACACGACTACGCAGGAAGGACCAAGCAAAACTTAACGGTCCTGGTTGAAGAGATGCAGGGCATACGTGTGGGTACTGAGGACCTTCTGGAGTACATACAGCATGTAGGTATACCACCTCCTTAGCATGATATGTATGGACGAGCTGAAGGAGAATAGCGATCCAAAACGCAACGGAATTTAAAATTTCTCCTTTAGTGATCCTTAAGAATGGGCATGATCAGTGATAGAATCGTTACCTCTTGTGGAGATTGAATCCTTTGATGCAGATCTAAGGAGTGATCACGAACGTTGAATGGTGACAACGCCTCTACTCAATCCACACGAACGGATTTCTTCAATCTCAGTGCTAGCTGCTACGAATGAAGGCTTTGAGTGAGAGAGAGAGAAAAACGAAATTTCATATGCACAAATGCTTCTATACAAGGGTTCTATTTATAGAACCACTTATGTTGGTTGTAAGCTAAAAAAGCCCACTTAAGTGTGTGTGGCCCATATCTTATGATATACCAAAATCACTTAAGCATGTGGTACCTTACCATATTTCGTATTCTACTTAAGTGCACCGTACCTTACGATGTTCTACAATTCACTTAAATGCACCGTACCTTACGATGTTCCTTATTTACTCTATCTCTCATCAATCCGTCCTTTTGTGTGTGACCCTGTAGGTTCTCGCGACATTGGTTATTATATTAAATCATGTATTTAACATAATAAACAGTGAGAGATATCTAGCAACACATCATTGCTACCCAAGACACGAAAATGTCACGTGATCTGACAAATCCTTTTGTGATAATACTAATGTGTACAATTACCCTTTTTCCCTTATGTCTATATTGAACACAAGGCATAGACTGTATCATCCTTGTCCAGTTCAATATTTGGCCCTTAGACATTTTCCTGTTAGGCAGGATGGGCAAATTCCACCTAGGTCACTCATGTCCCTCAGTATGCTTCGTGGAGTACCCATCAACTATCTTTATGGTCATCTAGTAACGGACAATGTTTGATCAACAATAAGGCACTCGACTCTACATCTAGGGTCCATAGTGGTTTCAGGTCAAAGGGTGGTATACACCACTATCACCATGAGAATAACTTATGACACTTTGCATAACATTCTATATAGTATTCTCATAACGGGTTAATCCAGTATAAATATTACTCTTAATATTCATACCTATGTTTAAGACTTGATAACTCCTTATCCATGACCCATGAGATATGATCATCAATCTATATACATAATAGTCTTAATTCTTTAATGTTATCCCATTTTACAACAAAGCTCGACTACGGATACTTTAAGAATAGTGTCCTTATGTTTAATGGGATCTCATGATCAAGTCACACTTGATACATTAAACGGACTAGATATTCTAGGGACTTTATTAAACAAACATAACAAAGAAAAAGCCTTTTATTATTAATAAATAATTCGATACAAGTACCAAAAGTATTGGTCTCTAGGGCTTACACCAACAAGAGCATGAGGTCGAGCCCGTCATTGAGCATTCCATCCAGGTTCTTTCTTCCTTAAGTGTGGGGGAGGATCTTTATCGCTTTTATTTACAATTTTCTTAGGTAGATTTATTGTTTTATTCATTTCCAATTTTATCTAATTGTTTAGTGTTAATTGAGTCATTGCATGTGCAGTCGAGTCTTTATGCGTGGTTTTCACTATTTATTGATCTTCTCGTTTCTTGAGCCATAACAAAAAATATTTGTTGATCTTTTTTTCCATGAAAATCATTTCACAATTATAAAGTTCTAAGTTATAAATGATATTGAGGTTTGATTGTAAAATCTGGGGAAATTTGTGTGCAAGATCGGTATCATTTTAATGCCTTGAGTCTCATAAACATGCAAATTAAATTGAATACTCATTATGTCGAAAACCTTGTATCCTTACCTAATGAAATAGTTCAGGTGGTCAACACCATTTTGGTCATGATTTACGTAGGAGATTAATGTAAATAAGTGTTTGGTCCAAAGAATAAAAGAAGAAAATGGTATTCAATGAAATATGAATCAAAAATACCAATCGTAGTTGGTTTAGTGGTATTTGGCGCTAAACATGGTAGGGAGGACTATGGTCCGATCCCCCGCGATTACGATTTGGGACGGGGCTTAAACCACTTAGATGTCATAATCAACCCCCGAACCGGGAAACCAAAAGTAAAAGAAAGACCAAAGTCACTAACAGGTCTTCCTACTATAAGTGTGAAAGATAACGGGCTTAAGCACCCGAACGAAAAAAAATAAAAATAAAAATAAAAGGTGAGTTTACAAGTTTGAGATATAATGACACCATTTAGATTTGTTCGTATGTAGGGAGACTCATGATCACAATTGCGGAATAGCGTTATTACGATATCCTTAGTGTACCGATTAATACCTAGTTAAGCAATTATAACCAAGGCGAAGTTTGTAGCTTTAGAATTATTAATTGATTATTTATATGTTTTATCATGGATCTACATGCTACGAGTCTCTGAATTTTCATATCACAAGTGTAGCATTTGCTTGAGGACAAGCAAATGTTCAAGTATGGGGGAGTTGATAACGTGAAACCATGCCATTTATTTTACTCGATTCTGTAGCACCTCAAATTTGCCCTCCTCATTCATGCCTTCATTTTTTAGGTCATTTAACATTTCATATTGCATTTCATCATGTCAATCAGAATTAGCTCCAAGAGGATGTCATCCAAGTCACTTTGTGGGTTCTATCTGAAGGATCAAGCTTAATGGGCTCAGTACAATTCAAAATTCAACTATGAAGCCAGAAGTCAACTGTTGGTCAACTGAAGAGGAAATGGCCAAGGAATGACTTGAGTTACTTTCAAAACGTTAATCTTGAAGGAGCAAAAGTTTGTTCATGAGCTGTCATGCTCGCTAGGCGAGCAGAATGGGTCGCCTAGCGAGTCCCAAGAAAAGCCACCAGAATCACCTACGCTCAGAGGAATTTCCTGAACTGTCATGCTCGCTAGGCGAAGCCCACGCGTTTTGAAAAAAAAAATTTATATATATATATATATATATATATATATATATATATATATATATATATATATATATATATATATATATATATATATATAAATAAAAAAACAAAACAAAAAAACAAAAAAAACAAAAAAAACAAAACAAAAAAACAAAAAAAAAACAAAAAAACAAAAAATATAAATAAAAAATATATAATATATATATATATATATATATATATATATATATATATATATATATATATATATATATATATATATATATATATATATATATATATATATATATATATATATATATATATATATATATATATATATATATATATATATATATATATATAACAGAAAAATCTTGGACTTGGACCTCTCTCATTTGAGCCCACAAAGCCACGAAAATCAGGTTATAAATTCTAAAACAAATTCAGTGGAAAAACCCTAGAGAGAGAGATTCTAACTAATTCAGAGCAACCTCTAGAGACTGAAGGGAACTCATCTGCAAAGAACCAATTCCCTCTCATATAAACCCTAAGATTGTTCTGCAAAGCCAACGGTGCCATTCAATTTCAATCGATCTCTCCAATCAGTAGGTATGTCATGTCTCGATGTGTGGATCCTTGCCCCTGACTTTGAGTTTTTATACCCTTTTGATGCGTTTGTTTGACAAGGGGTTTAGGCCTCCTGTCCTTGGTTGCTTTTTGTGAGCTTTTTTGTGAATTTTAATGGCATGATTCATGTGGTTATATTTTGATTCTGGTTTGGTGTAACTCTTGATTGCACGCAGTCTTGTTATTCTAACCTGTTTGTTGAGTTTTTTTTTAGGGCTCACATGACTCTTGAAGAGATAGCTTGCTTGGTATTCCACTTTATTTGTGGGATACCATTTGGAGATTTATTCTGATTGCTTTGCTGACTTGTTTTCTTTGATGGTGCTAGCCTGAGAGATCTTTAGTTGTTGTTACTTCGGATCTTTATCCGTGTGGTAGATCTCTTGATCCCTTTTACATCTTTCCCGTATTTTACTGCTTTCTTAGCTGGAAGACCTCGATAGGAGACAATGTTTTTGTGTGTTTACTTTTGTGCCCAAAGACCTCCAAGAAGAGGCACCAGTGCTAAAGACCTCCATGAAGAGGCAATTGGCGGATAAAAGGGATTAGTAGTCAATCCCCCGTTATTCAGTGTGTCGTTCTTTAAGATCACACTACGTGTCGATGCTTCAGAACGAAAGCCCAAGATCTTTTGTCTGGTCAGTCAGTGGAGAGGGTTCCACCTTTTTGAATCCCCACTCTTTGTCATGAGCTCACCCTGTCCAGGGTTAAGAGCTATGAGGTCGTACCCTCATTACCCTTTTGATCTGCTCACCCTGACGTTCAATGTCAGTGGTTAAGAGCCCATTTGATTACCTTTCCATGGCTTTTTTGTCGAGGTTGATATGACCCCTCTTGACTAAAGCCCTACCCACGTATGTTTGAGCCCCCTTGTTGGCGTGTTTACTTTATGCATGTTTGTTTTGTATGGTGTGATCGTCTCCCCATAGGATTGCTAGGCTTCGTATAGTCTCTCGTTTGCATGTCAATTAAGGTACCACGGTTCCTTCGTCTAGGACTTCCTTTTTTGCATGAGCACTCCTAAAACACAAACAAACTCATTGATTTTTCTTCTCCTAAGAACATGTTAACTCCTTCTACTACAGGTGAGTAAGTCTCCAAAGGTCGAGCATCCGGTAGATTGCGTAGTAACGTCGTTCATCTAAAAACACAAAACAAACAAAAATAGGTTAGCCGAGCTACGGTGCTTTGATTCTCAATCCTTCTTGAGATACGTATGCAGCAGGGTAGGGCCTGTGCGAGCAATAACTCTTTATTTTCCCTACATTGATTTTCTCTCTTTTGCATCGCATATAGGACTTTTTATACACACACTTTAGACATAAATAGCAATCGTGGATCCTGTGGAGTACCACAGACGTGAAGGGGTGCGATAACCTTCCCTTCACGTAACCGGCCCCCTTACTCAGTTTTCTTTGGTTCGAGACTTTGTTTTATCCATTCCCTCTTGGTTATGCAGTACTACATTTCCCTCCTCTTGGGATAAAAGTATATAGCAGGCGACTCTACTCTTTTTCCTCGCCACCTCTTTTCGCGTTTGTACTTGGATTCGGGAAATCCGGGGAGCGACAACTGTGACTCTGCTGGGGACTTATTTTCCCTAGTGGGCCTTTCCTAGCGTTTGTTTGTTTATTGTCTATTGTGTGTTATTTATTTATTGCTTTGCATACTTATCTGCTTGCATTGCATCCTATGTGCGCTTTATTGTTTCATGCATACTGTGCTGGGAAGCGGGTGGTATGGCGCCACTTAGCGGAACATGGTATCACGAGTAGTTCAGATTCTGATGGGGTATTATCGTTGCATACACATGGTGTGTCTATGGTGATATTCTTGAAAGGATTGTTTATCCTGCGTTTCTCTTGACCTTACCTTGGCCTAGATTACACCCATGAGTGGGGCGGGAATGAATCATTTACAGGTACTGGCGTTCTAGTGGTGACTTTTGTTTGGTTCTTGTTGGTGACCGTTGGTTCTGAAGTCTGGGTTCTAAGTTGATGACCATGTTCTATGGTTCCCGGTTCCGAATTCATGCTGAAGTTCTGATCCTGTGCCTTGAGATACACAACCAATCATCCATTGTTTCATCATTTTGCATCATAGCATGTTTATTTTCAAAAAAATAATGCATAAAAAAGAAAAAAGTTAACCCGCATATGCATATCATTTTTCAGGTTTATTCAGGAGTCTGTTCACACCGAGAGATGGCTGCCATTCCAGAGTTGAAGAGGAAGACTTGCACCTACAGCTTCTACCGTGAGTCGTTGACATCTTTGGAAGAATTGGGTAATCTCGTGACCGACCGTAATCAGAAAGTTTTTGATGATCAGTATGGGGGTATCTTGGCATTGTTGAAGATGGTAGTTGATCCGGTACCTCTGCAGACTCTCTTACAGTTCTATGATCCGGAGCTTCGTTGCTTTACTTTTCAGGACTACCAGTTATCACCCACTCTTGAAGAGTATTCCATCCTTATGAATGTCCGAATCAAAAGCCGAGTACCTTTCCTGGATGTGCCAAAGGAGGTGGATTTCAAAGTTATCGCTAAGGCTCTTTATTTGAGAATCAAGGAAGTGAGTGATAATTGGAAACCCAACGGTGATGTTGTGGGCTTATCCTTGAAGTTCTTGGTAAGAATGGCTAAGGAAGAAGCGAAGAAAGGAAATTGGGTAGCTTTCAACGCTCAGTTGGCAGTCATGATTTATGGAGTTATTTTGTTCCCTAGTATGCCTAGCTTCGTGGACCTGGCAGCAATCACTATTTTCATTGAAGGAAACCCGGTGCCTACCTTGTTAGATGACACCTATTATGCGATACACAACAGGCATGGTAAGTGTGGAGCTATCAGGTGTTGTCTCCCGTTGCTACTCAAGTGGTTCTTGTCTTTTCTACCAACCAATGGACCGTTTGTGGATACTCAGAATACTCACAAATGGACTCAGAGGATCATGTCGCTTACATCTTATGATATCAAGTGGCAAGCTTATAGGATTAATATGCGCAACATCATTATGAGTTGTGGAGAGTTTCGCAATGTTCCACTCATAAGAACTAGGGGTTGCATCAACTACAACCCGGTTCTTTCTCTCCGTCAGTTGGGTTTTGTCATGAATGAAAGGCCGCAAGATGTCGAGATAGCTGAAAGTGTGTACTTTGAGAAACGGAGCGATCTAGCAAGATTGGAGCAAGTGGGAAGAGCTTGGGAGAATATTTGTATAAAAGATGGATCTGTTTTAGGGAGGAAGTTTGCAATTGCTATGCCTGCTTACACTGAGTGGGTCAAGGAAAGAGTTGGGACTTTGTTGCTACCATATGACCGGATGGAACCATTACAGGGGCAACCGCCTTTGATCCTTTCTGAGAGTGTGCCTGCTGAGTATTACAAACAAGCCTTAATGGAGAATCGCCAGTTGAAAGAAAATGAACAAGAGATCCAAATGGAGCTTTACAAAGCAAAAGCTGATAGGCTGAATTTGGCTCACAAACTCAAAGGAGTGCAAAGTGAAAGTGCTATTAGATCGAGAAACAAAAAGAGGTCCTATGATGAGATAGAAACAATGTTGGATGAAGAACACCATGAACGCTTGAGATTACAGAAAGCGGAAGCCAATTACAAAAAGAAGATACGAGACTTGGAAAGACAGCTTAAGGACAAAGATACTAAGTTGAAGAAAGAGGTAGATCTGAGGCATGCAGCAGAGAGCCAGCTCCGAGGAAGTGACATTCGTGCATCTCATTTCCTAGAGGAAGTTGTTGAACTCAGGGTGCAACTGAAAGAGAAGCTCACCCCTCTACCTGAGTGTTCAGAGTGTGACCGATTGATGGATCAGTGCCAGTATTTGAAGACTCTCATTCCTGAAGGACGACTTTCCTAGTTTGTCTTGTTGTTTATTTTGAAGATCACCTTCAGGATTGTTGGATGGGATTCCTTGTTCTACACTGATGAACTGAATCTTTGCTTGAACTACATTTGTATGAATCTTATTTCTTATGCCTATGGATGAGATTATTGATGTCTCACTTTTGCTTGTCGTCAAGTGTATGTTGCTTCTTTGTTGTTTATGTTCCGCCTACGAGTGCAGGTTGCCATTTTTCAAAGGTGGACGAGACTCTTGAATACCTGAGAAATGATAAAACATAGCATACGCATCATACGCATCATACACATATCATTCTTGCATCATTACAGGTGTTCTGGAAGAGGATTTCTCATTCTGGTTCTCGTTTCAGGCAGGATTGCTGAGCATCGTCCGCACCGTTACGCAACAAGGCATAATCAACAGAAGATCATGGATCAAGTTCAAGCAGAACTAGCAGAGATGAGGACCAACATGGCCCAGTTCATGAATATGATACAAGGGGTAGTGCAAGGGCAAGAGGAACTCCGAGCCTTGTCCCAGAGACAAGAAACTATGATTCCCCCTGTCGGTCAAAACCCTCCAGAAGGAGCCCCTGTCGATGACGTTGCTGTTACCAACCCTGTCAACAACCATGCTACTGGTGACGAACTGCGTGGTATTAGAATCAATGGACAACCCATCATTACAGAGGCTGCTAATGCTCGAGCGGCACGTGCCCCAGTTCACCATCCTTCTCATTTGGTTGACAAGCAAGAAGATATGTTCACTATTCCCAATGATGATGATGAATTTGGAAAGGCGGAAGAGAGAGATAGAAAGGTCGACGCCCTTGCTGAAAAGATTCGCGCCATGGAGTGCCAGAATTCTTTGGGATTTGATGTTTCTAATATGGGTTTAGTTGATGGGTTGAGGATCCCGTACAAGTTCAAAGCGCCGTCTTTTGACAAGTACAATGGCACTTCTTGTCCCCGAACTCATGTGCAAGCTTACTACCGGAAGATATCCGCTTATACTGATAATGAAAAAATGTGGATGTACTTTTTCCAAGACAGCTTGTCTGGAGCCTCTTTGGATTGGTACATGGACTTGAGAAAAGAATCTGTCAGAAGCTGGAGAGAGTTAGGTGAAGCTTTTCTGAGACAGTACAAGCATAACATGGACATGGCTCCGAGCAGAACCCAGTTGCAAAGTTTGTTTCAAAAGACCGGTGAGAGTTTCAAGGAATACGCCCAGAGGTGGCGTGAACTAGCTGCGAGAGTACAACCTCTGATGTTGGAGAGAGAATTGACTGATATGTTCATTGGAACCCTGCAAGGTGTATTCATGGATCGTATGGGAAGTTGCCCATTTGGTAGTTTTTCGGATGTTGTGATTTGCGGAGAAAGAACTGAAAGTCTTATCAAAGCGGGAAAAATCCAAGACCCTGGTTCTTCAAGTTCTTCAAGCGCTAAGAAACCATTTTCAGGGGCACCCAGAAGGAGAGAGGGTGAGACAAATGCTATATATAATTAGAGAAATCGAAACAGAGGACAACAATACCGTCAAGTTGCTGCTGTGACTATTCCAGCAACCCAACCTCAACAATCACAAAGGGGACAACCACAACAACAACATCAACGCCAATTCCAACCAAGACAAAGAATGCCAGATCGTCATTTTGATTCGTTGCCAATGACTTATGCTGAATTACTCCCTGAACTGCTCAGGTTAAAGTTTGTTGAACTTCGCACTATGGCTCCATTAACAAGGATTCCCGCTGGTTATGATGCTAATGTCCATTGTGATTTTCATTCTGGTGCGCCAGGGCACCACATCGAGAATTGTCGGGCTTTTCACCATAAAGTCCAAGACTTGATCGATGCCAAGACGATTAACTTCGCTCCTACTCCGAATGTGATGAATAATCCTATGCCTCAGCATGGAGGGCCCAGAGTAAACAGTGTGGAAGATGGGGAAAATTTGAACTTGATAGTCGATGTTAATGACGTTCAGACTTCGTTATTTGTGGTGAAGGAACGTCTGCTTAGAGGGGGAGTATTCCCGGGATGTGACAAGAATTGTTCAGATTGTGGTAATCATGAAAATGGCTGTGTGAAATTGAAAGAAGGTATCCAGCAATTGATGAATGAAGGTTGTTTACAGTTTGATCGAGTGGTGAAAGACCGTGGAGAGGTATCGACTGTTACCATTTACTTTACACCGTTAGAAGGTCCTGTACTTGCTCCAAGAACTATTAGTGCGCATGTGACTATTGGTACTCCTGTGACCGTAGCTGCGCCTGTGACCATATCTGCTCCGGTGACTGTTGGTGTTCCCGCGATTATTAATGCTCCAGTAACTATCAGTACTCCTACCACCATTGCTGCTTCTAGTGGAAGACTTTTTGAGAATAGTTGAGTAATTCCGTGGCAATATGACAATGCTTCTTGCAGAAATAGAAGACCTGAGAATCAGACCAGATCAGTAAATCAGACTCCAGTAACAGTTGGTTCGGCTGTGGGTAATGTGGGAGGACCCGGAGGATTTACGAGGAGTGGTCGTTTGTTTGCACCACAGGTTCCGAAGGATAACAATGCTGAGGCTCTTGCTAGAACAAAAGGAAAACAAGTTGTGGTTGAAGAAGAACCAGTGCGAAAGGAAGTTCCCGAGAATTATTTTGAGAAGGACGTGGAGGAATTTATGAGAATTATCAAGAAGAGTGATTACAAGATCGTGGATCAGTTGAACCAGACACCGTCAAAAATCTCTATTCTCTCTCTGTTAATGTGTTCCGAGACACATCGTAACTCCCTGTTGAAAATGTTGAATATGGCTTATGTGCCCCAAGAGATTTCTGTTAACCAACTCGAAGGTGTTATTGAAAATGTTAACACGAGACATGGTTTGGGATTCACGGATCTAGACTTGACACCTGAGGGTCGCAATCACAATAGAGCTCTACATATCACGATGGAATACAAAGGCGCGGTTTTGTCGCATGTTTTGGTTGATACCGGTTCTTCTTTAAATGTGCTGCCCAAAAAGGCTCTGAGGAAGCTTGATGTCGAAGGGGTTGTTCTCATACCAAGTAATCTTGTTGTCCGTGCTTTTGATGGATCCAAGCGATCGGTTTGTGGTGAAGTCACGTTGCCTGTGAAGATCGGCCCGGAAGTGTTTAATATTGTCTTCTATGTGATGGATATTCAACCAGCATATAGTTGTCTGTTGTGGCGCCCCTGGATACACGGAGCCGGAGCAGTTTCTTCGACTCTCCACCAAAAGCTAAAATATGTGCGGGATGGTCAGGTTGTGACCGTGTGTGGCGAAGAGGACATCTTCGTGAGCCATTTATCCTCCTTCAAATATGTGGAGATGGATGGCGAAATTCATGAAACGCTATGTCAAGCTTTTGAGACTGTCAGTATTGAGAAGGTGGCTTTTGTTGAACAGAAGAAACCAGGTACCTCGATTGCGTCCTATAAACAAGCTCTGGAGGTCATTCATTCAGGTAACGTGGAAGGCTGGGGCAAGGTGATTGATGTACCCGTAAAAGAAGACTTGTTTGGCATTGGTTATCAGCCTTTTCAATCATCAGAGCAGGGTGTCCAGGATCAGAAAGGGCCGTGTACTTTCACTAGTGCTGGATTGATGAATCATGGGGATGTCTTTGCAACAGACAATGAAGATGGTGACAGTGATTGTGATATGGATAATTGGGTGCGCCCGTGTGCTCCAGGGGAGAAGATCAACAACTGGACTGCTGAAGAAATAGTCCAAGTTACTCTTCAGACAGAGTAATTTTCTTTTGTTTTTCATTTTGCATGAAAGCCCTACGCTCTGCCCAAGGCGTAGTGGTTCATTGTAGGGCCACATCATGTTTTGAATTTTCAATGATTATCATCAATAAAGGACGTTTTGCAATCAAATTTGTGCTCACTGTCTTTCTGTTTTTACTTTCATTTTCAAAATAATAAAAATGGCAATGTTTTTTTGTTTTTTGTGACTTCCTTGAACTATTTTCTAAAATAAAGCATGAAACATCGTTCGTGCAGAATTGATCTTGCGAATTCCATTAAAAACAGTTCTGTTATGGCTCAGTACGACTTTGATAATCCCATTTACCAAGCCGAATAGGAGAGTGAAGAAGATTGTGAACTCCCCAAAGAATTGGCCAGACTATTGAAATAGAAGGAAAGGGTCATTCAACCTCATTAGGAAGAGTTGGAAGTCATTAACCTTGGTACTGAGGATGCAAAGAAAGAGATCAAGATAGGGGCTGCTTTAGAGGAAAAGGTCAAGAGAGAGCTGATTGAAATGCTGCGAGAATACGTCGATGTCTTTGCATGGTCGTATCAAGATATGCCTGGTTTGGATACAGATATTGTGGTGCACAGGCTACCTTTCAGAGAAGATTGTCCTTCGGTAAAGTAGAAGCTTCGCAGAACTAGTCCGGATATGGCTGTCAAGATCAAAGAGGAGGTTCATAAACAGTTGGATGCAGGTTTTCTAGCAGTTACCAATTATCCCCCTTGGGTGGCCAACATCGTACCCGTGCCGAAGAAGGATGGTAAAGTCAGGATGTGTGTCGATTACCGAGATTTAAACAGAGTCAGTCCGAAAGATGACTTCCCATTACCTCACATTGACGTACTGGTCGATAACACTGCTCAGTCCTCGGTTTTCTCTTTCATGGATGGATTTTCTGGCTATAATCAGATCAAGATGGCGCCATAAGACATGGAGAAGACGACATTCATTACACCTTGGGGCATGTTCTGTTATAAGGTAATGCCATTTGGGTTGAAGAACGCCGGTGCTACCTACCAAAGAGCTATGACGACTCTCTTTCATGACATGATGCACAAAGAAATTGAAGTGTACGTGGATGATATGATTGCGAAGTCTCAGACAGAAGAGGAGCATTTGGTAAACTTGCAAAAGTTGTTCGAAAGATTGAGAAAGTTCAAATTGAGGCTGAATCCAAACAAGTGTACATTAGGAGTGAGATCTGGAAAGCTGTTAGGTTTCATTGTCAGTGAGAAAGGGATTGAGGTTGATCCAGCGAAAGTAAAAGCTATTCAAGAAATGCCTAAACCAAGAACGGAAAAGCAGGTTCGTGGGTTTTTAGGGAGGCTGAACTACATTGCACGGTTCATATCTCACCTAACAGCTACGTGCGAACCGATATTTAAATTGCTAAGAAAAGATCAAGCAATCAGGTGGAACAATGATTGTCAAAAAGCTTTTGATAAGATAAAAGAATATTTGCAGAAACCTCCAATTCTTATACCTCCAGTTCCTGGGAGGCCCCTGATAATGTACCTTTCAGTAACAGAGAATTCGATGGGGTGTGTATTGGGACAGCATGACGAGTCTGGTCGAAAAGAGCATGCAATATACTACCTTAGCAAAAAGTTTACCGACTGTGAAACAAGATATTCGCTGCTCGAGAAAACTTGCTGCGTTTTGGCATGGGTTGCTCGTCGACTAAGACAGTATATGTTGAACCATACTACCTTGTTGATTTCTAAGATGGACCCAGTAAAGTATATCTTTGAAAATCCGGATCTTACCGGACGAGTGGCTCGTTGGCAGATGATTTTGACAGAGTATGATATCCAGTACACGTCGCAAAAGGCCATCAAGGGTAGTATTCTGTCTGATTACCTTGCCGAGCAACCAATTGATGACTATCAGCCAATGATGTTTGAATTCCCCGATAAAGATATCATGTACTTAAAGATGAAAGATTGTGAAGAGCCTCTTGTCGAGGAAGGACCGGATCCCGATGACAAGTGGACATTGATGTTTGATGGGGCGGTAAATGTGAATGGAAATGGTGTTGGGGCAGTACTCATTAATCCTAAAGGTGCACACATACCTTTTTCCGCCAGATTGACTTTTGAAGTAACCAACAACGAAGCTGAGTACGAGGCTTGTATCATGGGGATTGAGGAAGCCATCGATCTAAGGATCAAAACTATGGACATTTATGGAGATTTTGCTCTAGTGATTAACCAAGTCAATGGAGACTGGAATACTCATCAGCCGCATTTGATTCCTTATAGAGATTACACCAGAAGGATCCTGACTTTCTTCAAGACAGTAAAGTTGTATCATGTACCCCAAGATGAAAATCAAATGGCTGACGCCTTAGCCACATTGTCTTTCATGATTAAAGTTCATTGGCAAAATCATGTGCTACACGTTGCTGTGAATCAACTCGAGAGGCCTGCGTATGTGTTTGCAGCCGAGTCTGTTATTGATGAGAAGCCATGGTTTTATGATATTAAGAATTTCCTCAAAAGCCAAGAGTATCCTGAAGAAGCATCAAAGAATGACAAGAAGACACTGAGAAGGCTATCTGGAAGCTTTTACTTGAACAAGGATGATGTGTTGTACAAGAGGAACTTTGACATGGTTTTGCTCAGATGCGTGGTTAGACACGAAGCAGACATGTTAATGCAGGAAGTACACGAGGGATCTTTCGGTACCCATGTTGGTGGTCATGCAATGGCCAAGAAGTTGTTAAGAGCCGGTTATTACTGGATAACCATGGAATCTGATTGTTTCAAATACGCTCGGAAGTGCCACAAATGTCAGATCTATGCAGATAAAGTGCATGTACCACCAAATCCTCTTAATATTATGAATTCTCCTTGGCCATTCGCGATGTGGGGCATCGATATGATTGGAAAGATTGAACCTACTGCTTCTAATGGACATCGCTTCATCCTAGTCGCGATTGATTACTTTACCAAGTGGGTGGAAGCAGCTTCCTATGCCAATGTCACCAGACAAGTGGTTGCTCGATTCATTAAGAAAGAAATTATCTGTCGTTATGGGGTTCTTGAGAGAATCATCACTGATAATGGTTCGAATCTCAATAACAAGATGATGAAAGAGCTTTGCAAAGACTTTAAGATCGAACACCATAATTCTTCTCCTTACAGACCAAAGATGAATGGTGTTGTAGAGGCGGCAAACAAGAACATTAAGAAGATTGTGCAAAAGATGGTTGTGACGTACAAGGATTGGCATGAGATGTTGCCTTTCGCTTTGCATGGGTATCATACCTTAGTGCGTACGTCAACCGGGGCAACTCCGTTTTCACTTGTGTATGGCATGGAGGCAGTCTTGCCAGTAGAAGTTGATATCCCTTCTTTGAGGGTGATGATGGATGTAAAACTTGACGAGGCTGAGTGGGTTCAAGCCAGGTTTGATGAGTTAAATTTAATTGAGGAAAAGCGATTAGCAGCTGTGTGCCATGGACAACTATATCAGAGAAGGATGAAGAATGCCTTTGATCAGAAAGTGCATCCTCGAAGCTATCAGATAGGTGACTTAGTTTTGAAGAGGATCCTTCCTCCCGGTACAGATAATAGGGGCAAGTGGACTCCAAATTATGAAGGTCCATATGTTGTTAAAAAGGTCTTTTCTGGTGGAGCCTTGATGCTTACAACTATGGATGGTGAAGATTTTCCGTCTCCTGTGAATTCAGATGTAGTCAAAAAATACTTCGCATAAACTGACCCGTTGGAAAAAAAAGGGAAAGTCCAGGCAAAAAAGGGCATCCCGGCGAACCAAGAGAAAAAGAAAAGAAAAAGGTTCGGGCAAAAGTTAGGGATAAAGAATAAAAATAATATGTACACCCGGTGAGTCGAAAACCTGAAAAGGCGGCTTAGGCAAAAATGGGTATCCCGGTGGATTGAAAACCTGGAAAGACGGTCCAGGCTAAAGAGGGATTAAAGCGAAGACTACAGTCTGAGTTATCTGTACTTCATCGCGTTTCAGTGTCTACCATCTAGAAGGATATGATCGGTTCAATCACTCTTCTCAAAAAGCGAAGAACTTGGGGGAAAGTGAAGATCTATGAGTCATAACAGAATTGGAAAATAGTGGAATGTCGTGTTCACATTGCCAATAGGATAGTTTATTTTTCTATTTTGGCGCAATTACCTCTTCCTAGGAATTGCTTCCTGATGTATTTGCCTTTATAGGCCATTTTCAATCAATAAAAGTCGTTATTCAGTCAGATTGCTCTCTTGTTTTTATTTTTACTGTTTTGTTTGCAAAAAACGTCCGAATTTTTGATAAACATTGCATCTAAAAACATGAAGGCTAGACAATGACGTGCGGAAAGATAAAACATCTGAAAATCATTTTGAATGTTGAGTACACTTGAGTATATTTTTGTCCATACGATCCCCTGGGGCATGTATGTCTTGCCGTTTTGCAGGTTACTATCTTTGGTTGATGGCTAAAGCAGATGAACCAAAGTTTGTTCGAAGGAAGATCCTGTTGTTTCAACACTGTCCAGTCGTGTAAGAAGTTGGATCGTCTAAGTCGAGTTCAGAATTTGTTTCCCCAGCATGGTCGAGAGGTTGGTGTTTTCCCAACAAGTGACTCCCTAGTTGAGTTGGTTTCCCTACCATTCCGAGAATGTTATCCTCAGCAGAATTGTTGTATGTCCCTACAGAGTTGGAAGATCGTATCAGAAATTGTGTGCTCAGTAAAGTGATCATTTACTTTCCCAGCAGGAGTTTTCCTCCCTTTGCATCTTGCATGTAGTAATCATCATTTGCATTCGCATTCTCAAATCGCGTAGCATTTCCATTCAGTGTGGAGCATTACACCATAGAAAACTCAAACATATGCATACATGTATTAAACCAGATTGGATCATATCTCTGGAAGAGACGGGTCATTTTTCAACATCAGTGTAGCACATTTACAGCAGTTGCTCTTGGCAACATTCAGAATCGATGATCCCAGTGAGATTTATTTTCTCACCAGTCCGTGAAAGGAAAGTTTGATTCTCTTTCGATCTAGTCACCAGTAAGTGTCTGCCTTATTTTGACATATGTAAATATCATCCTTGCGATACCGGTAAGTGTCGTGTTGATCCCCGTAAATGTCTGTGCTTTTTTTTGGTGTCGGCGAACATCATCTTTCGATGTCGGTAAACGTCGAATCCTAATCGTTGGCCATCAGTAAATGGCATGTCTCTCGTGGTGTCTACAAAAAATCGTTCTGTCAACACCCGTGTGTGTCCTTTCCCTTTTTGGTGTCGGTAAACATCATTGGGTTGATGTCGGTAAACATCAGCTGCTTGTTAACCATCGGTAAATGGTTTTGTCATTAAGATTCCCCAGCAGATTCGCTATCCGTAAATATCGAGTGTTTCATTTTCGCCATCGGTAAATGGTTTCGTTTCATAAGTGTATTCTTTCTTTGACATCGGTAAATGTCTGGTCTTGTTTCACTTATAAACATCCTTGTTCGATGTCGGTAAACATCGAGTTCCATCCCAGTCATCGGTAAATGTCTGGTCTTGTGTCACTTATAAACATCCTTGTTCGATGTCGGTAAACATCGAGTTCCTTCCCAGTCATCGGTAAATGTCTGGTCGTGTAGCACTTTCTTTGACATCGGTAAATGTCTGGTCTTGTTTCACTTATAAACATCCTTGTTCGATGTCGGTAAACATCGAGTTCCGTCCTAGTCATCGGTAAATGTCTGGTCTTGTTTCACTTGCTCCTCCCCAGTGAAGTCGCCATCGGTAAATGGCCTCGCTTTCTTTGATATCGGTAAATATCAAATTTTGTTTTGAAGCCGCCATCGATAAATGGCCTCGCTTTCTTTGATATCAGTAAATATCAAATTTTGTTTTGAAGCCACCATCGGTAAATGGCCTCGCTTTCCTTGATATGGGTAAATATCAAATTTGTTTTGAAGCCGCCATCGGTAAATGGCCTCGCTTTCCTCGCTTCGTCACCTATAGAGTGAAAATTCTCCGGTTCTTTTGGTATTCAATCCCTGTTTACCTTGAAAGTCTGATAGCCGCTGCTTTCATCCGTTCAGGTTCACAGTTGATTGAATAGGGGCAGCTGTAGCACCTCAAATTTTCCCTCCTCATTCATGCATTCATTTTTTAGGTCATTTAACATTTCATATTGCATTTCATCATGTCAATCAGAATTAGCTCCAAGAGGATGTCATCCAAGTCACTTTGTGGGTTCTATCTGAAGGATCAAGCTTAATGGGCTCAGTACAGTTCAAAATTCAACTATGAAGCCAGAAGTCAGTTGTTGGTCAACTGAAGAGGAAATGGCCAGGGAATGACTTGAGTTACTTTCAAAACGTTAATCTTGAAGGAGCAAAAGTTTGTTCATGAGTTGTCATGCTCGCTAGGCGAGCAGAATGGGTCGCCTAGCGAGTCCCAAGAAAAGCCATCAGAATCACCTACACTCAGGAATTTCCTGAACTATCATGCTCGCTAGGCGAAGCCCACGCGTTTTGAAATATATATATATATATATATATATATATATATATATATATATATATATATATATATATATATATATATATATATATATAAAACAGAAAAATCTTGGACTTGGACCTCTCTCATTTGAGCCCACAAAGCCACGAAAATCAGGTTATAAATTCTAAAACAAATTCAGTGGAAAAACCCTAGAGAGAGAGATTCTAACTAATTCAGAGCAACCTCCAGAGACTGAAGGGAACTCATCTGCAAAGAACCAATTCCCTCTCATATAAACCCTAAGATTATTCTGCAAAGCCAACGGTGCCATTCAATTTCAATCGATTTCTCCAATCAGTAGGTATGTCATGTCTCGATGTGTGGATCCTTGCCCCTGACTTTGAGTTTTGATACCCTTTTGATGCATTTGTTTGACAAGGGGTTTAGGCCTCCTGTCCTTGGTTGCTTTTTGTGAGCTTTTTGTGAATTTTAATGGCATGATTCATGTGGTTATATTTTGATTCTGGTTTGGTGTAACTCTTGATTGCACGCATTCTTGTTATTCTAACCTGTTTGTTGAGTTTTTTTTTAGGGCTCACATGACTCTTGAAGAGATAGCTTGATTGGTATTCCATTTTATTTATGGGATACCATTTGGAGATTTATTCTGATTGCTTTGCTGACTTGTTTTCTTTGATGGTGCTAGCCTGAGAGATCTCTGGGTTTCTTATTTCTTTAGTTGTTGTTACTTCAGATCTTTATCCGTGTAGTAGATCTCTTGATCCCTTTTACATCTTTCCCGTATTTTACCGCTTTCTTAGCTGGAAGACCTCGATAGGAGGCAATGTTTTTGTGTGTTTACTTTTGTGCCCAAAGACCTCCAAGAAGAGGCACCAGTGCTAAAGACCTCCATGAAGAGGCAATTGGCGGATAAAAGGGATTAGTAGTCAATCCCCCGTTATTTAGTGTGTCGTTCTTTAAGATCACACTACGTGTCGATGCTTCAGAACAAAAGCCCAAGATCTTTTGTCCGGTCAGTCAGTGGAGAGGGTTCCACCTTTCTGAATCCCCACTTTTTGTCATGAGCTCACCCTATCCAGGGTTAAGAGCTATGAGGTCATACCCTCATTACCCTTTTGATCTGCTCACCCTGACGTTCAATGTCAGTGGTTAAGAGCCCATTTGATTACCTTTCCATGGCTTGTTTGTCGAGGTTGATATGACCCCTCTTGACTAAAGCCCTACCCACGTATGTTTGAGCCCCCTTGTTGGTGTGTTTACTTTATGCATGTTTGTTTTGTATGGTGTGATCGTCTCCCCATAGGATTGCTAGGCTTCGTATAGTCTCTCGTTTGCATGTCAATTAAGGTAGCACGGTTCCTTCGTCTAGGACTTCCTTTTTTGCATGAGCATTCCTAAAACACAAACAAACTCATTGATTTTTCTTCTCCTAAGAACACATTAACTCCTTCTACTACAGGTGAGTAAGTCTCCAAAGGTCGAGCATCCGGTAGATTGCGTAGTAACGTCGTTCATCTAAAAAACACAAAACAAACAAAAATAGGTTAGCCGAGCTACGGTGCTCTGATTCTCAATCCTTCTTGAGATACGTATGCAGCAGGGTAGGGCCTGTGCGAGCAATAACTCTTTATTTTCCCTACATTGATTTTCTCTCTTTTGCATTGCATATAGGACTTTTTATACACGCACTTTAGACATAAATAGCAATCGTGGATCCTGTTGAGTACCACAGACGTGAAGGGGTGCGATAACCTTCCCTTCACGTAATCGGCCCCCTTACTCAGTTTTCTTTGGTTCGAGACTTTGTTTTATCCATTCCCTCTTGGTTATGCAGTACTACCTTTCCCTCCTCTTGGGATAAAAGTACATAGCTGGCGACTCTACTCTTTTTCCTCGCCACCTCTTTTCGCGTTTGTACTTGGATTCGGGAAATCCGGGGAGCGACAGATTCACATGCATTTTAGTATGATTTTGTGTATGTTTTATTGTATTATGTCGGTGTTGGTGCCTTGTTTCAGGTATTTGTTGATGCAAAACTCATGTGTGGGAAAGAAGTAAAGAAAAGATAAGAAAAAGGGAAGAAAAGAAGAAAATGTTGAAGTTTACAAGTTCTGAGCTTGTGGCGTTCGCCACGCCCTTTGCCATGTCAGTTCAGAGTTTAAGTACCATGGCGTTCGTCATGGCCCTGTGGCGTTCACCATGAACATGCAGTGCTGTTTTTCAGAACTGCACAAAACATGGTCAAGGAGCTCCCTATTTTCTCTCCACCACTCCCACACGAATTTAGGGAAGTTCAACCCTACTTCACCAATATAAAAAGGTTGCATCATGAGAAAATTGCATCCAAGTTTTTCATCGTGTAATTTGATTTTTAGTTTAAAGCAGAAACACTCTAAATAGTGATAGTTCTTCCACATCGGGAGGCTATTGCACAATTGTTTTTACTTTTACAAGTTGCTTGGATCAAGCGTGCCAGAACCGTTGTAATTTTCCAATTATTATTTGTACTTGAAGAATCCTCTGAAGTTTAATCCAATTGCTATTATTCATCAGGTTTCTTTTATTTGTTTAATTCTTTACTTTCCGCTTTAATTTCCATTTCTGAATTTTGATTATGCTTATGTTTAAGAATTGCATGTGTATGATTAAGTTTAAAATCATGTCGGGCTAAACCTTCCTACATTGGTATGTAAGGACTGTCGTTCTGACGGGATTCGGTAATAATTAATGATAATTTTTATGAGTTATTTTTCTGGCTCTGGTTCCAATTCTATTTTAAAAAGGTTTTTGCACGAGAGTGAAAAGTCAATAAGGTTACAAATCAACAAAACGAGGGTTTGAGATTTTAACTGGATAGTGGTTTCTAGGCATTAATCCTAAACACAACGAGAGCTCTTTAGGATTTATCAATTTTCGAAAAGTACTTTTAATTCAGGTGGGTGAGCGAGAGCAAAATATTTTGACTTAAGAGTATAGCCCGAGGCAAGACCACGAGAGTGGGAGGTGAAGTCTTTTAAATTGATATTTTCTACTGAAAAATGATTTACTTTATTTTAATGTTAATTGTTTACCGAATCCTTGAAGGATGATGTGATTTACATATCGATGCCTCTTAATTGAATACTTTAATTATATTATTATTTCTAGTTAAAGTTTATTTCTCAATTTCTCTTAATCAATCTAAGAATAACAAAATAATCATTAGACTTAGCTTTACATAGTAATTTTAGATAATGATAATTTGATTTTTGGTCCTTTGGGTTCGATATCTTTTTAAAACTACGTGATACGGCTGTGCACTTGCAGTTAACCATTTTGATAGACATACTAAGTCGCGATCATTGGACAATATCTTACGACGAAGGAATGAATGGAGACGTTATCAGGACTTGATTATCTACTTTTTGAGGAAGAGGTGTCACATTTTTGGTTGCTTGAGTAGCACCGACAATAACTTGTTATTGAATAATGGTGCGAGTAGCTTTGGAAGCCATCATTTTTTATGGATTTGAAGGAGATTTGTTTGAGGGGAGGTTGAATTTGGAGAAAATTATCAGGATACAAAGCATTGTATTTACGAGAGTTGAACTTCTAACGAATGAGATATGAACTTCTACCACAGAGATCTGAACTTCTAATGGAAGAGATTTGATTGTGGAAATTCATAGGAATCACAAGTTGATTCTCACAAGTGGCGCTAATATTCAGTAGTGGAGGCATAGCTTAATGTCGTGGTTCTGAACTTCCAATGTGGTGCAGAATGGGTTGACCTGCAAGATTAACACTATAATGCTCAAGTCAGTATGAGAGTGAAATTGATGCAGGAATTATAATGGATTTGAATATCTCGGAAATGATGTGCTTTCCTTCTTAAATAGGAGAATCCATTGTCAATTAAAAATGTGAAGTGAGACGTAGATCACGGTCAACCGTCAAATTAATCTAGAATGTCAGGTGTGTTCTTGCACGCATAATTACCTCTTCGAAGAGGGAAAACAAATCTATATATTATACATTTTACTCCTTTCGCTTTATTATTAAGTATTTATCTTGTGGACAGTCTAGAACAAAAATATTTATCTAACTTGTTTGATATATATATATATATATATATATATATATATATATATATATATATATATATATATATATATATATATATATATATATATATATATATATATATATATGTGTGTGTCATATGAGTGTCTGAGACATATTCAAAGATCGTTGAAGTAGAAGAAAATATTTGTTTAGTTGTTTCAATACATGTAAATTCATGTTATACGAGTGTTATACAATAATACGTGGGAGACTATAGGTTATACAACAATACGTGGGAGACTATAAGAAACCTATTCGCGTGCTTAGTGTCTTAAGAGTGTTTTGTCGGTAAAAATTTATGACTTAAGAGTGTTTTGTCGGTAAAAATTTATGACTTAAGAGTGTTTTGTCGGTAAAAAATTATGACTTTTAGATTTTGAGAAATAAAGCTAGGTATATTGATTAATACTAGATTGCTTACAAGGAATAAAGGTAGTAAAAAAACGAATCTATCTTGGTTAGAGGGAACAATTAACGAAGGTTTTTTTGTTGGTCGGTTGGTCGTAGTATATTATTGATGGGATGCTAAAGGTAGTAATCAATCAAAACAAGTTTTATTTACTTTTTCAATCAACTAATCAAATCAAGATTTGATGTTGTCGCCTAGTAAAAATGACATAACTCAATTTACCCGTTCATGAAAATAAATTAAAAAATCTTTTAAGTTTGATATTTGTACAAACTTACTCTTTAAAAAAAAAATTATATCAAGTGTGCCATTTAAATTTGTAAGCATTTAGTTGTTTTGATTAGTTGGAGTGTTTATTTATTTTATTTTGGTTATTATTACCTTTTTTATTAATATATTATTTTGTCAATAAAATTAAATTTGAATAAAATTTTATTGATTTTTTTTACTTTTATATGTCATTTGAACAAGCTTATCTGTTCAATTTTTTTTAATTGTATATGTCCTTTGAAATTAATTAAATTAAACTTGAATAAAATACTACTTAAATTTTTATCATTTAACAATTCTTCAATGTTTTTTAATCTAAACAATAAATTTTAGTCAAATTATTTTAAGTTTTTTCGAAAAAATTATTCTCTTTTAATAAAAAAAATTATCCAAACATACTCTGTATTTTAAGAAAGAGTTTTAACAAGAAAAGAAACTTATTACTCCCAAGTTAAAGAATTAATCTCTTCAATTCTCCATCGAAGATATTTAATTGAAATAAAAAGTGATTCAATGTATTTTTAAGGGATTAACAAATTAAATTATTAATAACTTGTTTTAGTCTAGTTTAATATAGTATTTATAATATTTTATCATCTTTTTTACTAATTCAATTTTTTTCATGCCTAGTTCTTAATAAAAAAAATTGTATTCATTTTTTTAAATATTAATATATGTTCTGTATAAAAAATTTATATTTACAAATTGTACCTATCAATATCAGAGTTGTTTAAGTTCCTTAATGCGAATTTTTTATTCAAATAATTTAATTTTTCAAAATAAAATCCAAAATAAACCAGCTTTCAATTTTTTTTTTCCAAACTATCTCACTTTAAAGATGAGGCACCAGATGAATTGGCGTTTGCTCTTAAACTTAGAGAGGATGCGTCAATTGGATTGGCTAGTGCTCCTTGTGTTGTCAATCCAATTGGCGCCTATGTGTTAAGTTTTAAAGGAGACGCATATTGGTCTGACACCTGTGTGTGTTTCATAATTTTTTTTGAAAAACATTGTACATGATAAAGTCGAAATCGGACCAATTCATATTAATATTAATACCCGTTTACACAAAAAAGACTAATGTCGATGACTGGGATCACCTAACCGACCTCCGATCCCACATCCCCTAACTACTCGAACTCGTTGCCCTAACCCACGTTGATGATTCACCCCAGGTGTTTGAGTATCTGAGGACCCAAGAACATCACCACCAACTGCAGGAGATTGCCTCAGATAGTCAGACAAATCAGCGTAGTCTTGTGTATGCATCTAAGGGGTACCGCCATGGCTGAGTTCATGACCCATGCCAGAGTAGTTGGATTGTGTTTGAGTTGTAGGAGGGCGATCAAGACGATTGAAGGGAGACATTGGTGTGAAGGATGCGTCAAGGAAAGGTTGAAATGATTGTTGTGGTGTTTGGTAGCCATATGGTTGTTAAAGGTTTTAGTTTTGAGATGTTTGGGCTTTTTGGCTATAGTAGGAGGAGGGACGGTTGGTGTTAAATGATCGTTGAGTGTTTTGGCTAAGGCGGCTATGATAGGGTGATATGTTGGGTGCAAAGCGATGTTGGATGTCTTGATGGTGATCTAGTTGTTGGTGGTGGTATGGGGTATGCTCTTGGTATTGTGGTTGGGTGTTTTGCATGTTAGGATTGTAGGTTTGTGTGTTTATGGATCAAAATTTTTGATGGATTGGGGGTTGTGAGTAATCGGTCTGGCAATGTTGTTAGGGGTTAGATGTTGAGCCTTCTGGTGTGTAAGTTTCTTGGCGTGGATCGTATAGGTACATATCCTCGACGGTGAACTCAAATCCAACTGATCTGTACCAAGCCATATAATTACGACTAGGTTTTTCTTCAGTTGGCATCACAACGTCAGTTAAGACATGGTCTTGGCGGTGCTTCCATTTGCGACACTCAGATCTAGCGAAGCTTTGCCATGGGTTAAAGTTCCATTGGTCGTTAACTTTGCGTAGATGTCATTCTCCTAGGTTTGGCGGGGGATCTGGGATATGTTGAAGCATACTGAACTACAATTTAACACGATCATTATTGTGCATCTCCACAGTGGTGAATCTTATGATCGGTGTACATGCAGTCCAAACGGTTGCGTCTTGTTCGTTGGTTTCATGGTCATGATCCAAATTTAGATATGGACGTCAAATGAACTGAAATGTAAACATATACTAGATTATAAATTTGGTAGAAGAAATTAACAAATTATTACGAAATAATTAGGTTAATGGTCATACATCTGTTGGTCGAAGGTGATCCAAGAGATTTCGATACTGAGTAATACAGTGTCTATGACATCTGTTATAACTCATATCACGTGCCGACCATTTGCACCATAAAAGTAAAAATATTATTTAGAGATAATAATCGATAAGGTAAATAAATATAGTCCATTTTTAAGAACTCACTTTTGTGCATACGGGAATGTGAATGGGTTGTTGTTGACGGGCGCTAGGGACGATAGTCTGGACCAACCCCATGCTTGGAGAAAAACAGCACATCCAGAAAATGCAGATGTGTCTTTGTGTGCATTTTTACACAAAGAGCTATAAAGATAAGCCAAACAAGTGGACCCCCAAACTGTAACTTCCTATTCTATCTACATGTCTTAGTAAAGGTAAATACATAACATGCATACTAGAACCACTACCTTCGGGAAATAAAAATAAACCAATTAAAAGCATAATGTAACACCTATTATTCAAATTGATGGAACATGATTATACAGAAAATACAAGGGTACTTTGCTTATGGCTATTGCACAAGACGACAACAACAATGTCTTTCACATTGCCTTTGCTCTGGTTGAAGGTGAAACCGTTGGTGGTTGGGGTTTCTTTCTTCGACATCTCATAACACATGTCGCTCTACAAGCCAATCTCTATTTGATTTCAGATAGACATGTTGCCATTGAGAATGCTTCCAATAACCATGATAACGGATGGCATGATCCTCCTTCTACCCATGTTTATTGTATTAGACATATCGCATAAAACTTCACGCGTGCAATCAAAGATAAGAACCTTCGCAAAAAAGTGGTGAATGATGGGTATGCTCTAACTCAGTCGTCATTTCAACATTACCGTGATGAAATTAGATTGTCTAATGCAGATGCAGAAAGATGGGTGAATAACATACTAGTAGAGTAGTGGACAAGGGCATTTGACAGAGGCTGTCGATGGGGCCACATGACAACAAACCTTGTGGAATGCATGAACGACGTATTCAAAGGCATTAGAAATCTACCAATAACCGCTTTGGTCAGAACAACCTATTTTAGGTTGGCTTCTACCTTCGCAACCAGAGGTGAGAGATGGAGTGCAGTGTTAATGTCAGGTCAAATATTCAGTGAATGTTGTATGAAAGTGATGAAAGAGGAAAGTATCAAAGTTAGCACACACACGGTTACAATTTTTGACCGTCATAGGCAAAATTTCAGTGTACAGGAAACAATGGACTACAATGAGGGGAGGCCAAATTTATCTTATGCTGTCAAACTAAACAAAAGTTGGTGCGATTGTGGAAAGTTCCAGGCCTTCCGTATTCCTTGCTCCCATGTCATTGTGGCATGCGCACATACTCGTCAGGACGCTTACAACCATTTATCTGATGTTTACAAGGCCATTACCGTCATGAATGTGTATAACAAAAACTTCTCAGTGCTACCAATGGAGGAATACTGGACTCCATATGAAGGTGACATAGTTTGACACAACTGTGAGATGCGAAGAAAGAAAAAAGGACGGTCAAACAACACGCGTATTAGAACAGAAATGGATACGACTGATAAAATGATAAGACTATGTAGTATATGTCGTCAACCAGGACACAATAAGAACAATTGTCCCAATCTAGGAGCAACATTTGCATCATAAGATAGTATCTCCTTTCAATTTTTGTAACATTAGATTTTTATATATCATTATCTTTTTGTTACAACAAGGTTAATAACAAACATCACTACAACATAAGCAAACTTAAAACGAAACATTTCTAATTGATTACAACAATCAAACTGATGTCATCTCGTCCAAACATCATTTCCCTAGCATCCTTATCAGTTTTGACTCGCACCCAACCAAATATACTATCGAGTCTCTCAATACTTCTAATTTTTCCCCTTCTTATATTTTTTCATCTAACCAACGAACCAGCTTCCTCTTTAGTTGATTGAAATTACAGATGTTCTAGAAGAGCATTAACATCGGAGGCTTGTCTCTCGAATAAATCACTTTTTCATAGCGACGACGAACACCAAACATGTTTGAAATATGACGAAATGAAATGTGGAAAACTGAATCATACAACACATCTATTTATAACAAAAAAAATCAAATTACACTGAGGCGTCAGACCAATTGGCGCCTCCTCTTACAAATAACACATGGGCGTCAATTGGATTGGCAGCACCATGTGCTGTAGCCAATCCAATTGACGCATCCACTTAATGTTTAAGGGTAAGAGCCAATTGGTCAGGCGCCTATGCCCTACATTTTTTTTGAAACTGGGGTAGTTTGAGATTTCTTTTGAAAACTAGATTGTTTTCGGATTTTTTTTCGAAAAACTGGGATATTTGAGTAAAAATTTTCGTTAATGCAATTCATAAATACAAAAATATTCTTAAAATTTAAATATATAAATATTTATATTTTTGTATAAATATGAATATAAACATAATTACAATGACTTAATGTCTATGAGATCTAGATAAAAAACTTTATAAATAAAAAAAGTTACGCAGATAGAAAAGCTACGTAAATCAACTTTATAACTTTTTAAAATAATTATTTTTATCTAATTTTAATTTATTTTTAATTTAAATATAATGATAATTTTATAAAAATATTATTTTATTCATTGGAGACCTATTTAAAAGATTAGAACAGACTCTCTATATTATATGGGCTTACCCTAGGCCGGCCCAGTTAAGGAGAAAGTTTAAACTTTCCATTTGTTTATGGTTCAATTTTTTAATATTATTCTTACATCAATATCCTACCTTACTACTTACATAAAATATTGTTTACCGTATTTATACGGTGAATAATATTTTTTAAATAAAATAATATTAAAATTTTATTGATTAATGAAGTAGTGAAGTTGATTAATGATTTTTAAAAATTAAAAAAACTATAAATAATAAAATAAAATAGGTCAATATTACAAATTAATTTGATCAATATTATATATTTTATTGATTAATGAAGTAGTGAAATTGATTAATAAACTATCAGAAAAATATGAAGTTAATAACAAATATTTTTATGGTTATTACAATAGTAAAATTGATTAATAAAAAATATTATATTTTTGTTATAAAATTAATTTTAAAAAATATTTTTTTATTTAAAATAAAATTTTAATATTATTTTATTAAAAAATACTGTTAATCATATAAATACGGTAAATAATATTTGATGTAAATATTATGGTAGGATATTGGTGAATAACATTCTCTAGTGTTAGTAAATATTATGGTAGGATATACGGTAAACAGTTTTGAAGTTACAGGCATATTGGAAACACATTATTTATTTAGCCCTCTATCAAAGATTTAACACAAAGGTATGTAATTATTTTATTTCAATATAAAAAAGATGAACGCTTCAATAGATTTATTTTGTCTTCATGGTATTGGTATTTGGACTCGAATCGATATGATGAAGAACAAACGTCTATAATTTAACAAGTTTGATGATTGATGGATTGTGAATTGACATGGGTTGATTTGAAGAAGAACAAGTGGCTACACCTTAACGTAGGCGATGCTTGATGGATTGTGGACTTACATACACTAATATGATTAAGAACGAAGCATGTGCTTTAACAAGCTTGGTGTTTGGTTGAATGTGGACTAATATGGGGCGATATGCCATATGTGAAATTTAATAAATAAAAATAAGTTTTATTTTATTTAAGTTATTAAATTTGAAAAAATCTCAAGATATTTGTGTGAATTATAAATTTTAAATAAATTTGATATAAAAACTAAAATGTAAGGTTTGAGAATAATGACTGGAATTGAATTGAAAAATCAAAATGCAAGGAAACTTAAAAGAATGAAATTGAATTCAATGTAGTAGATAACTTGAAAATAAACTTTAATTTGTAAAAAAGTGAAACACATACGTAAATTCTTAACTCTTTTCTCACAAACACACATATACTTTGAGTTTTGTAAAATTTGTGTACAATTGTGGACCTCTAAAACTCAAAGTGAATATTACTTATATACTAATCCTAAGTTAACCATCTACAACAGTTGACTAAGCAACATATGTCACGTCTTCGTCTCCATGCAACCCTTGTCTTCGACAAGCTTCCACGTGTACTTGAATAATTGTTTGATCTTATCCAATTACACCTCATTCGACATCATAAAGTAAACATCCTAGGAACTCTGAATTTCACTAAGTTCCAAAACCAATAAACTCTATAGTTTTTGTCTAATTGAAATTTCGACCAAAGTTAATACTCATTTTCGAAAAATCAAAAATTCGTCGAGATCTTCATGGTCATAACTGACCATTTCGACTTTTCAACAAAATCATTATTATATGATCTTTATCACATTTTTGTAATTAATGTGTTTAATAAAGTCGAAGTGCAAAGACACATACACACCAACCGGTTTTATATAGTTCTTTAATTTCATACATGATAAATACGAGCAAAGACACGTCTTTTCTATAAGACTATGCTTAATTTCTGCTTCGTTTAAGACTCGACTGAGGTAATAAATGGTCCTTCGACACCATTATCATCCTCTTGTGCTAACGTGTTTCCTATAGTCGAGCCTGAAGAAGAAATATACAACCTCTACCATCTGAATTTTTCTTTTTTTAGGCGAAGTAGTGGCGAAAACGCTCGAATCTTGCCACTAAGGTTTGAGATAAACATTCTCATAAAATTTATCTTTCCTAATAAAGATTGGAGTTCCTTTTTGGTTGAAGGAGGCCGAGTTTCCATGATGGCCTTAGTATTGTTCTAGTTAATTTCAATGCCCTTCTTGTGGACCACGAATCCAAGGAAACATACAACCTACACACATAAATCACACTTAAGAGGATTTATTTTTAGCCCGTACTTCCTCATTCTTTCGAATGATTATCGAAGGTGGTCGAGATGACCACTTTTCTCGATGCAAACTTAATGACTATATCCTCAATATATCTATATATATATATATATATATATATATATATATATATATATATATATATATATATATATATATATATATATATATATATATATATATATATATATATATATATATATATATATATATATATATATATATATATATATATATATATATATATTTGCATAAACGTTTCAATGAAATCATGAAAAGTCGAATTCATCACCCTCTGGTAAGTTACCCCATCATTCTTCAATCCAAATCACTTCACCACCCATTCATAAGTGCCTAAGGGTATGGACATCGAAACACTGTCTTCGGCACATCTTCATCTGGAATAAAAATTTGGTTATAACTAGAATAACCATCAAGCATATTGAGATATTCGAAACCTGTTGCTGAATTGACCAACATTTCAGCGTCAGGTATTGGATATTCATCCTTTAGGGTTGTTGCACTCAGATCTCTGAAGTCGATGCAAACCCTCAATGTTCCGTTTTTCTTGATCATTGGAACAATATTCGCAAGCCATTCGATATACCTTGACGTCCTTATGAACTTTCTTTTCAGGAGGCTTTCGATCTCCTCATTTTATTTGAACATAACCTCTGGTGTAAACCTGGCATTTCATTATAGTCCCAAGTAAAGCAATCTTTAAATTCTTGGAGTAATTTAACTACATATAACCTTAAATTTGGGTCGATGTTGGTGCTGATATATGTCGGCCTTCTACTAGTTCCATCGCCTAAGTCGACTTCCTCCAACGAATCCTGGGGCTTCATCATTGTTTTTGATGCATCGTGATGTTTTTCGAAGCCCAAAGGCTCATCATCATAGGTAGAGTCGAGCCTCTAGCTTTTCAAGCCATTATCTTCTATGCCTGCTACTTATAACTTTTTGAGTAATTTTGGCTCAATGTTGATTCTCTGCCCTACGTCAAATACCTCTAATTCATTGGCTTCGATAGCCATGTGTGGTACCTCGGCCTCTAAGGCCTCTTTAAATCTATTTTCGACTATATAAGCCAAAATTCACTTTAACACGTCGAACTCAGACATCATCGTCGAATTTGTCACCCTAGCCAGTTGGCCTGATGGTGTCATAATTTCTCTCACCCATGATTTCCATGTCCCACATGAATCCATGGGTTGGGTGGAGTTTAAGAGAGTAAAATGCCTCTTCCAAAGGCATATATGCAAACCCTGTTGGGGTGAAAGGTGATATATTAGCTAGATTCTTGTAGAAATTCCTTCCATCGATAAGATTTACTTCCTCCATGTAATACCCTTGATATGCTTCCATATTATCCACTATTCTGCCATTCCTCCAAATCGCTATCCTATGATGAAGTGACAAAGGTACAACTCCTATGACATGTATCCACTCCCGACCAAGGAGCACATTATAGCTTGCCTTGGACGCGATAACCATGAAAATAATAGGTAAGGTTATCGAACCAATCGTAACATTGACCTGGATAATGCCCATTGTTTGCCCTATTTTTCCTTCATAATCGAGATCCCCATATTATGTGGCCTCAAATCAGTGTCGTATTTCCCTATTTTCCCTAGCAAAAAATGAGGCATAAGGTTAACAACAACCCCTTTATCTACTAGAATCTTATTCACTGTAGTGTCTTCAACCTACTCCCTTAAAAAAAAGGCTTCATGTGATTCTTCATTCCTTCATCAGGTATTTCAAAAAATGCATTTTTTCTTTGATGCAACCATTATTCATTACAAAATAGCACATAAGTTTGTGCCTGCCCATTTCCTCTTCCTCATAATCCACTAGTTCAGATACCTCAGTGACACAATCATACTCCTTTGGGAGCACTGATACCATATTGCGTAGCACATCTAAATCGTCCTCCGATCCCGAATCAAAATTATCAATTACCAACTCATCTTCCTTAGGCGGTGCTTCTTCATTTACCTTTCCCTTTGACTTGACTTGTTTAGGGGAAAACAATTGCCTTCCAACTGGTTTCTTGGTTTGATCACTTACTCAACTTTGATATGGTTTGTTGTTGCTTGATTCATCAGCTTCTTTCAAAGCCCTTTTTCCCTCTGAAATCTCCTCCATTGAATCCTCTACATTGAGTTCTTCCCTTTATAGTTTCTAGGACGATATGAATGTTTCTCCGATACTTGAAATTTCTCCCTATATGTCAGTGAGGAGCCTCAACCCATTTCGAAATTCCTCCACTCCTGATGGCCAAATTTCTCCCTGTTAGCAGGACTCACCCATTTCCCTTGGGGAGTATTAGATGATGGCACGTAAGTGTGAGGCTTTCCCCTCTGACGGGTCGGAAACTTATGGTTCCTCTGGGGAATTCCCCTTTTATTAAAGTGGTACTGATGTTGGTTCTTCTCTCAATTCCTCTTTTATTGGGCCTGTCAAGCACCCTCCACCTTCCTAGCATCTTTCTTGTTGAATACTAAGTTGCACCTTAGGAATCACATTACCTCTGAACCCTTGGTTTTATAGCGGTGAAGGAACTCGAGCAAGTCTTCTCCAACCTTTGGGTAGACAACCTCAATCTGGTTTTCAATGCCTTCGATAACTTCATCTTCAGCCCCCATGTTGCAATCCTCAAAATCCTCAGTGATCTCGACTATGTTGACCTCCAGTGGTTCAACGTTGCTAGCTTCCTCGACCTGTGGTGGGTCGGAGTCTATCTTCATGGGTGGCTTGCTCTTAGCCAACTTTAATCTCCAATCATTCAAAGCACTATGCACAAGATCCCTGAAAAGAAAACATTGTGAAGTTTTATGCCCCAAAAGTTGTGATATTTACAAAAACCTTTTTTACTTCTTTGTTCTAATGGTGGCATTTTCGTGCCTTGTGGCACTAAAATTTGGCCATTTGCAACCAATAAATAAAAAATCTCATCACATTTGGTTACATCAAAAGTCTAGGTTTTCTTGGGGAACTTATCACTCTTTTCAGGTTCAGAAGGGTTCTTCCCATTCGCTAGTGTAAGAAGTTTACACACATATGGGGGTCCTGGCTTTAGCTTAGCTAAGTTAACCTCGTTTTCTTCGACATGGCTATAGTCGATATTTGACACCAGGTCATTGTCTCCCATGTGGATATAAGCCACCCATTATTTCTTACTTTTGTTTACCCTGGCTTTTTGTAGCCTTCAACTGTTTGACTTGTCGAACTCTATCCGTTAACTAGGCCATATCCCTCAAATACTGTGTATCTAATTTCTTTCTAATATAATAATTTAAGTTCCCAGTGGCTATCTCGACTAATTCATGTTCAGGTACCTGGGCAAAACACCTTGTCTTCAACAGTCGAAATCTATTAAGGTAGTCATTGATTGATTCAGCGAATTTTCGCTTCACACTTGACAAATTCTTTCAGACTGATCTTAAATTGCCCCATATAGAATTGTTAATGGGACAACCTCTCTAAATGAGTCCAATTATTAATGGAATACACAGAAAGGCTTATAAACCATTTAAAGGCATTCTTTCTAAGATAAATAGGGAAGTATCTTATCCTTAAGTTCTCATTATTCTCTATTTCGCTTCAGTCAAATATCAAGCAATATGTTCGACTGTGTAGTCCTTAGTATCACCAGCAAATTTGGTGAACTTAGGGACCTTCTATCCTCTTGGAAGTTCCATTTGTAAAACATATTCCGACAAATTAGATGTATAATTGGCCTCTATAGGCCCATGTTCACACCATTCTACACCATTATTCTCTCGACTATGGCTGAAAATTGTTTTCTCCTAACAAATTTTCTTGTCAAACTTGACGGACCACTTGGTCAGCATCCTGATCTCAATTAACTACTAAAACTAGTGGTCGTTCGACCTCTCTAGGCCTTTCTTGTCCGACTACGTGGGGCATAAATTGTTGCCCCTGGTTTATTGTATTTTCCTCAAGGATTATTCCCTCGTTTCGAATTAGCCTGGTCGATTGAGGTTGCAGAATGGGTCAAATCTACGCTGGAGGGGCGCCAAAGAAGTCAGTGATTCAATTCATTTGAGTTGCCAATTGTTGATGACTATGGTTCCTATTGTGAATCAATGGGTTAAATATAACACCCATTTATTGAGTAAGCATGTTAACCATATCATGGTTACTTTCGTCAATTTGTTGTCTCATCGCCAAAATATAATTCATAGTGAATGTTGGCCTTACTTGGGAACCAAATGCCATCCCCACTTGGGGTTGCATGGTCCGACCAGGGTTACCTATGGCCGATCCCGATGCCAATAGTTGTGAATATGAATTCACAGCATTATCAGCGAATGTCAAAGGGTTAGTGTGTAAGTTAGCCATCATTGACATTGGCATACCATATGGTTGTTCACGCCCAAGCATAGGCATTATGAAACTTATTGCAAAAGGCCTAAAATATATTGCCATGATCGGTCTAGGAGTCACTCGGTGACATTGTGTTATTGAAGGGGAAAATGTTATCCCTTCTTGGGCCATTGACGGTACAACCGTGGTTGACGACATGGCCTTCGTGTTAGCAACAAAGGGATTTGGTTCAGTCGAACTTGCAGTGACTGTGCCTACCCCTGTGTTATTGGATGATTGTTCTCCATTGTTGTTGTTTCTGGGATTAACCATTCTCCTAATGTATCTCCTTTTTGGGTTTCTAACTTCTTTTTTTGTTATCCTACCACTCCTCAATCTCATGCACACTCACAATATGAGAAGTTTCTTAAATAAAGAACTTTGAAAATATATATTTTTTAAAACGAAAAAGTATAAATTCACATAAAAGGGTCCCACTGGGCATGCCAATTTGTTTACTGTGAAATTTAGTAAACAAAACCAAGTTTCACTTTACTTAAGGGATTAAACTCGAAAAGATCCCAGGACATATTTGTGTGAATCATAAGTTTTAAATAATTTTGACATAAAAACTGAAATGTAAGGTTTGGGAATCATGATTGGAGTTAAACTATGAAATCAAAATGCAAGGAAACTTAAAAGAATGAAACTGAATTCAATGCAATAGATAACTTGAAAATAAACTTTAATTTGTAAAAAAGTGGAAAGCATATGTATGTTCTTGACTATTTTCTCACAAACATACATATATTGAGTTTTGTAGAATTTGTGTACAATTGCAGACCCCTAAAACTCAAAGTGAATACTACTTATATACCAATCATAAGTTAACCGTTTACAACGATGGACTTAACAACATATGTCACGTCTTCGTCTCCATGCAACCTTTGTCTTCGACAAGCTTCCACATGTCTTTGAATAAGTTTTTGATCTTATCCAATTACACCTCATTCAACAACGTAAAGTAAACATCTTGGGAACTATGAATTTCACTAAGTCCTAAACCAACAAACTCTCAGATCTTTGTCTAATTGCAATTTTAGCCAAATTTAGAACTCATTTTCGACAAATCGAATTCATCAAGATCATCATGTCTATAACTAACCATTTCGAATTTTCAACAAAACCATTATTATATGATCCTTATCACATTTTTCTAATTAATGATAATGTCAAAAATTTGAGATAACAGTCACATGGACATCGTCATACTTTGTCATTTTAACTTGTCTAAGTCAACTTGATTATTCAAGTCCATGCAGAACATGTGTAGCTCAACTCCACCATTCAATATAATTAGCTATGATTTACCATTCAACATATCTAGCTTAACTTGGCTATTTAGGTCCATGCAAAACATGCCTAACTCAGCTCCACCATTCAATGTCCTTAGCCAAACTTGTCCATCCAGCTTATAAAGCTCAACTTGGCCATTTAGGCCCATGCATTACATGCCCAGCTTATCTCCACCACTTAATGTATTTATCTAAGAATGTCCATTCATCTTGTCTAGCTTAACTTAGTCATCCATGTTTATACATAACAAGTCTAACTCAGTTCTACCATTCAATTTTCTTAGTTAATCTTGCTCATTCAACATATCAAGCTTAAATTAGCCATTCAAGTCCATGTAGGACATGCCTAGCTCAACTCAAATGTTTAATAAGCTTAACTAACCTTGTTCATTCAGCTTGTTTAGATCAAATGTGTCATCGAGGTCTATGCAAGACATGCATATATAACTCAACTCCATTGTCCAATGTTATTAACTAAGCTTGTTCATTTAGTATGTCAATTCACATTGATCAAGTGACTTCAAATACAAAAAGGTAGGCGAGTTGTGATATTTTTATTTTTAAGGAAATTGATTTATAAAAACTCTTTAATTAATTTTTTTTATGTTAGAGAATCTTGAGCTTTTCATATGATCAACCTAACAACCTTTCAACAACTTGAGTTTCTTCATAGAATCAACCCAAAAACCTTACAAGAACAACAACTAGAGTTTTTATACAGGCTCAAATCAAGAACCTTCACTCAAACTCTTTTTAGGTTTAGCTTGCAACCTTCAAATTCAATACAAATATATCACAATAGAATAACACTCCTGAATAAGTACTTTTAGCACAATATAAGTACAAAAAATCTTAAAATGAATTAATCAATTAAGACCATATATTAATGAGTTAATCAAAAAGGAAACAATTCATGAGTTATTTTAATGAGTTAATCAATTAAGACCATATATTAATCGGCTAATAAAGCTAAATTATAAATTATTTAAAAAATACTACGTCACTTAATCGATTATTAACCTCCTTAATCATTTAAGAGGTCTTACATTTTAATTATAATCATTTAGAAGCACATTTTAATTGATTAGATAGTGTATAATGTCTTCCTAATTAATTAAATAAGTTGCTAATCAACTAAGTGTTTGCTTGGATTAGTTTTTAGAAGATTTATCAAAAGAGAAGAGGTTTGAACATTTGTGTGTGTGTGTGTGTATTTGCTTAGATTGCCTTATCTCAAGACTTACTCTTGTTCCTTTTACAATAAACTGATTAAGACTAGGAAAAAGACTTCACTCCCTCCGAGAGTATAGTTCTCCCTTTTGTCATTATCAGAATATAGAAAAGACATATAAAGATAGTAAATAGCACATAGAACACTTATGTCATATTGAGAAAGGGAGGAAAAAGAAGAAAGATAAGATGCACTAAAAAAATTAATTCATGTATTAATAGATTCATAACTCAATTCTTATAAAAAAAATAGAAAGTTTCTTTAGAAATGGGTTTTGTAAAAATACATGCCAACTGTTTAGATGAAGACACAAACTTAATTATAGAATTCCCTTTTTTGACATGATCCTTAATAAAACAATTCATAATCTCAATGTGTTTCGTCTGAGATTGAAGTATTAGATTCTTGGTGATATTTATGGCTCTATTTTTGTCACATTTTATCAATACAATTTCAAGATTAACTCCATAATCACTTAATTATTCTTTCATCCAGATAACTTGCATACACCAACTACCCACATCGACATATTCTGGTTTGTCATACGGTGAACTGACTTTTGTGTTTTTGCTTTGGAAAGTAAATGTCGCGGATAGCAAGAGTCGCCACCGACTTTTTTTTTATCCAATAAGGAAAGGCGGAAAAGAACAGGAAAGACCTTGATTAGATTTTGGGTTCGGGAGGTACATTATACAAAGGGAAGGTATTAGCACCCTTTGTATCCATGGTTATCCATGGGCTCTTAATTGCTTAACTCACTTATGTTTTCCTTGTTTGAGAAAGTGTTTGGGAAAATGTTTTGAAAGGAGAATTTAACTTTGTAATAATTCTTGTATGAATGTATACAAAGTGGTTATCTCGTTTGATTTTGAAAGATGTTTAGAAAAATATAACTCGGCAATGATTCTGGTGTGAATGTATACCAAGTGGTGATTTTCTACAAGAGATGTTTTTGAAAAATATGAGGTGTGAAAAGTATTTTAAGCTGTGAGTAGTCATTTAAGAGTCATACCTATCCAAGGTCTTTATGGGTATTTCCTATCCTTAGGAGGGTAAAACTGTCCTTACTATTGAGAAGTAAGTAGTCTTATCCTTTGGATGTAAAGGGACATCGTAGGGTCATCGATTGGTCATTGAAGGCAACATTTGTAAGGATACCTTAGCATTCGAAGGGACGATCATCATTTAACCGTAGGCTACCACGAAGGGTCATCGAGGGACAAAGTCATGTATTCGAAGGCAACATTCGAGGGACTATGATCTATCTTGTAGGGACATGACGATTTAACCGAAGGGTCTTTGCTAAGGGTATCCTTACATTCGCGGGACATGACCGTAATATCGTAAGGCAACAAAGAGAGGGCCCCGATCATATGTTCGAAGGCAATGTAATCAGTCAAGTAATTAGAATAAATATTCACAAGGATATCCCACAAATAAAGTGGAATACCTAGCAAGCCGTCTCTTAGGAGTATGTGAACCCTCGCAAAAATTCAACAAACGGGTTAGAATACCAAGCTAGGGTGCAACCAAGGGTTGCACCAAACAAAAGAATCACCGCAATAATAGTGTCAGGCAAACAGCGTGCAGATGCAATAGAAAGCATGTCAATCAAGTACAGAACAGATTAGAATGCAAATGGAAAAAACAAATACTGTCATGTTCGCTACTGCCTCGCCTAGCGAAGGCTTGGCGAACCCTCGTTACATGTTCGCTCAGCAAAGTGCTAGCGAACGGCTGCGGGTTCTGGGTTCTTCTTTGATAACAGTGCGATTTCAGGAACCCCAAACCCTATGGCATCCATTACAGAAATTACATGGTTAAACATTCAAGATATCGTGTTACACATTCATGCATACTTAAACCCACATGCAAAACCTAATGATACGTTTAGAAATTCAATCATAATGCCTCATGTATTTAAAGATGTCAAATTAGGAGCATAAAATAGTGGGGGTATGGCAAACCTGTTTGCAATTGCAATTGCACCGTTGGACTTGTAGATCACTCTTATGGTTTGTACCAGATTGAGTTGGGCGGAGGTAACCTTTCTGCAGATGAGTTTCCTTCGGGGTATCCGGGGGTTACTCTGAATTCTCTTCGTTAGCCTCCAGGGTTTTTCCGGTTGCCTCTGTTAGGGTTTTTCTGTCTCTGTCTCTCTTTCTGTCCCTGTTTATCTTTCTGTCCCTGTCTCTCTTTCTGTCCCTCTCTATCTCTTTCTGAATGAAGCTCTGGTATTTATAATAATTTTTGTGACCTGATGGGCTCAGAATGAAGACAGCTTAAGCCCAAAATTCTGTTATATTCGCAAACTTCGCTAGGCGAGTGAGCTAGCGAAGGATTCACTAGGCGAGCAGCTAGCGAGCGGGTGGCGAGCATTCCAGTAGCCAATTCATCAAAACTCGCTGGAGCGAGGAATGAAGCGTGGGCTTCGCCTAGCGAAGGGTTTGCTCGCCTAGCGAGCATGCCAGTTTAGGTCTTCTTCTGGATTTGGTAACCTGTGCGCTGGACCCTTGTTCCTTTAATGTTAATGTCTTGAAAATGGATTAGAATGTCTTGAGAAATTGACGGGCAAATTTTGGGGTATGACATGGTTCAATTGAGGATATTGCAACACTTTTTTGTTTCTTGCTATGCCAAAAGACAAGTTAGTTCCCAAGAAAATGGCACATACTATTGGTACTTTTCTGATCTAGTTTAAAACCCGCGATCTCGGAATTAAAGTATCCAACAAAAGTACAAAATGTACCTTTAGGGTACCATAAACCCATAAACGCTTTTATAGTGAGATATCTCATAATGTGCTTAACCGCAGTGAGGTGTGATTCTTTGGGGTTTTCTTGAATACATGCACACAAACATATGATAAACATGGTATCAGGACGAGATACAATGAGATAAAGGAGAGAGTCTGTCATACTTCTATATTTTCTTTCTTCAACTACATTTCCTTTTGTTTCTTATCTAAACTACATGATGTACTCATCAAAGTTGATATTAGCTTTGGCTTATCCATGATAAATCTCTTAAGTAATTTTGTGCAATATTTAGCTTGATTGATGAAGGTGTCTTACTTTGGTTGATAAATTTGTAAGACAATAAAGTACAATAACTCCCTCGTCATAGACATTTCAAATTCATTTTGTATCATATTAGAAAAATCCTTTCAAAAGGACTCATTAGTAGCACTTAATTTGATATAATCGACATAAATTTTCACAATAAAATGTTATGCTCGTTTTTCTTAAAAAAATGTTTGTACCAACCTTTCCTCTTTGAAAATTCCTTCAAACTAAAACTTGCTCAAATGTTTGTACCAAACCTTGGGGCTTGTTTCAAATCACAAAGAGCCTTTCTTAGCTAGAAGACATGATTATGAATAGTTAAGTTTAAAAACCCAACAATTTGATCACATACACTTCCTCTTAGATTTAACCATTGAAGAACATACCCTTTACATCTATTTGCAAGAGTTTAAAATTCAAAATTCATGAGAAGGCTAAAAGAACACTTATGAACTCTAATCTAGCTACATAAGCATATGTATCATCAAAATCTATGTATTCACGTTGATTGTATCATTTCGTAATGAGTCTTGTTTTATTTCTTAAAACATTCCCATTTTCGTAAAGCTTGTTGTTAACAACCTATCATACCCTAATTTTACCCATAAGATTCCACCTATCATATTATTTTCATTTCAACCAAGATCACAAGCATGGTATCCTCCTAACCTTTACCTATTTGGGTTTACCTTTATGGGAGATCATCAAGCACCCTTTGTGTTTTCTTTTTACCTTTTTTACTTGCTTAAATTCTAACTTTTCTAATCTTATTCAAAATACAAAATATATGTTGTTTCCTTTTTCTTATTGTACAAGGTAGAGAGGGACTTACAATCAAAGGATCAAACTGGGTTTCTAAATTAGGGTTTTAATTCCCAAGGTCAAAGTATGGTCAACAAGTGGTCTAAAAGAGATTTTACTTCAAGGCATTACCTATAATCTTAGGTCACATTCATGTCAAGCTTTATTCAACATCGTTTGATCAAGAGAAGTTCAAATTTGATGCATATTTTCAGAGTTGATTCAAGTATGGTTCATGTGTTTATTTCCATGCCATCTCCATCCAATTTTCAAGTAATTATCATGATTATTCAAAGGAAAATCAATTTTCCTTCATTTGGTATTCAAGTGTTCATCATTGGTCCTTTGGATGCAATAAATGGCAAAGAAATCACAAGTTGGTACTTGTTTGGTTGACCTAAAATCAAGTATGGCATGTCACTTGGTCCAAACACCATAACTCTCTCATTTCTAAACATTTTTGGAATCTAATTTGAGTCAAATGTCACAGTTGAACTCCTCTACAACTTTGTTTCAAGGGCCAAACATCAATTTTGCCTCTAAGTCCATAAATTTTGGAATTTTCCAAGATGACCATGTGTTCACAAAAGTAGGCCCAAGACTTTATCGATATAATGCCTGGCCTAGAATTTCAGGTCACGACCCCAACTTTCCATCCATGCCATTATCAACTTAAGTATCCTTTTGATTTTATTATTTTTGCATTTGATTCTTCACCATCAAGAGATCATTTGGCATAAAGAAATCTCAAAACACATAAGTGGATTTCATTTGGCCTGAGCTCTAACATGGTACCTCAAACTCTGCTTCTTGTGCAAGTTTCAGGTCATGAATTTTATGCCAATCCAAAAATGGGACCACCTACACATGTGAAACCTCTTTGTCAAAGCAAAACACATCTGAACAAGTGCAAAACAACTTGGTTTATCCATCAACTCATGCATTTCATGTTTCACTTCACCCGGATTGCAAACAACAAAACACATCTTGAGAAAATTCTTTTTGCTCAGAGCCAATCAATGGCTCTGACGCAAAGAAACATGATGCTGATGGGTGTTGATGCCGAATCCTTGTTCGATTCATGCTAAAAACACCTAGTTCGTGATTTGCAGAAAATTGAACCAAGGTTGAAGACGAGTGACTTCACGCGTGTTTGAGGGAAATTCAAATTTCCGTGACCAATGAAAACACGCCACACACATTTTTCAAATAATCTGTCTGTTAGCGCCATTTTCAAACTATTCTCTATTTTTATTTTTCTATTTTCCTTTTCATTAAATTTCTAAATTAATTTATGATTGCCCTTTGACCTTTTTGACTCAAATTATTTACACAAAATCTTTAAAAATATTTTGCATCACATATATTTTTTGCATAATTTTTAAAATCATTTTTGCATTTAATTGATATTTTCCTTTATTTTTCATTTAATTTTAATTTTCAATTTTATTTTTGATCATTTTTAAACATTTTGAGATCCAATTTTTGAGGTTCACTTATTCATATTTTTCTTGACCTCTCATAATTTTCTCAACTATTTCTTTTATGATTTAGCGCTTGATTTGAATTTTCTCTTTAATTTCTCATTTTTAATCCTTTTTATTCATTTTTAATTTAATTTTTGTCATTCTTTTGACTTTGCTTGAATGATTGCTTGATTGATGAGATCTTCAACATTTCGAATCATTGATAGATGGTCCCTTGGTTGATTCAATCGTCTCTAATTCAATATGTTGATAGATGACCATTTGATCATATTTTTGACACTTTGAGCTAACGATAATGTATCCCTTGGTGTAGCATATGTTTGAGTCCTTTGACTTGTTGATAGATGGATCCCAATGTGATAACTTGAATTTTCCTTCTAACATCTAACACATAACTCCTAACTTTATATTATGCTATTTACATTCATGTTATTTGACACCTTGCCTTTTACTTTATGCTTTTATTGCCTTTTACTTTATGCTTTTATTGCCTTCCTATTTCAAAAGAACAAAAACATGATAAAATGGGTAAAACCCTAAAAAGCTTTAACCTGATCTTTTGGACTTTGTGTTTCTATCCCTTGCTTAAGGAGTATTCTAGACTTTGGACCTTAATACTTAGTGTTTTCCCTTGCTTGGAGTATGTTTGATACTTTATGATTCATCTGAGACCTTGTGATCCCCTTGGACCCTTTGATCTTCAATTCAAGACTTGGATGTTTCCTTGTGGCTTTGTTGTTCATCTGGACCTTATGATATTCATCTGATAATGTGCTTATTCATCTTGTGGCTCAATCCACAGGGAAATGAATGCTTCTTTCGACCAATGTCAAATGTTTGCTCCATCTTGTGGTTAGTACACACACACACACAAAGGCTTTCTATTGGGTTACCTTACAATGAGACCTTTTATTTCATGTCATTTACTTTATGCTTTAGGATAATCTTTCCATCTCCTTCCCACAACTTCAATTTTCAAAACTTCTCCCTATTTCAAAAACCTCTTATTTTCAAACTTCACACCTTTTCTTAATAAACCTTGACTTTGTCAAGTGATCCAAAAAATCTTTTTCTCAATAAATGCTAAAACAATTAAGCATACTTTAACTCTTTTTTTTCAAACTTCTAAAAAAGACAAACCTCATCAAACTTCTTTTTTTGCATTTGTACACTTTCCTTTAAAAGCCTTTTTTGAAAAGATTGGATATTAGTCTATTCTTGTAGTGATGCAAACCACTATACTTCTCCAATATGTTAAGAAATGATTGACATTTTCCACTTAAATATTGAGACGTGCTTATGAGAAAGTCCAAGTAAAAGTTTTCCATATCAAGATGATGCAAATGCTCATTTCCTCATACTTGTGGATAGTAAGCCGAGTTTTCCACTCGAATATGACAAAATGTCTTTTCAAATGAAAATCAATCAACAAACAACCCAACTTTTTCATAAAACAGAGATTTGCAAGTGGTTCCTATGGAGTACCATAGATGTGAAGGATGCTAATACATTCCCCTTGCATAATCAACCTTTGTAACCATATTTCTCTTTTGTTTTACCTTTTTATGGGTTTTGTTCGACCTTTTTCCCATTTCTTTGGAAACAATAAAGTTTGGTGGTGACTCTTACTTTTCTGAGTTAAGTTAATCAATAACTTAATCTCAAACTTTTCCCACCACGTGGCGACTTTGCTAGGGGAAACAATCTCTATGTGGGTTAAGCCTAGCTTGTTTATCTGTGTTTATGTTATTACTTTTTGTTTGTTGTTTTTATTTGTGGGTGCTTGGTGATCTCTGTGTGGTAAGATAAGTCCCCTACCTGGACTTGAGTACACTTAAGATAGGATGGTGGTATAGTCATGTTGACCTTATTCACTACAAGAAAATTAGGGTTTTACGACACAAAAATTATGACAGTTACTTGATAACCGTCGTAACTCTAATATAGAGACGCGTGTCACGACGGTAAACACCTACCGCCCTTACATTTTTAAAAAATTAATAAATATTACGACTGTTATCATTAAACCGCCCTACAAATAAGTTCATGACTGTCTCAAGAACCGCCCTAAATTTTATGTCACGATGGTATAACAACCCCCCTAAACCTAGTAACACACACGCTACAACCAGTGGTGGATCCAGAATTATTTGTTTGTGGGGGCTAAAAATTAATCTATGTATTTTGAATAAATAAATTACTAAAAACTTTTATAAAATATAATTATAGTAATAAATTAAACTCAAAATACATAAATTTTTTAGAAATTACAGTTGTTTTTTTATGTTCTTATATTTAAAAATATTTAACAATTTTTTTACTTTGAACACTTTTAAATAATACGTTACTTTTTATACATGTAGCTAAACAAATATTGGATTATTTATCTATCTTGCAACTCATGCTTTATAAAATTTATGACAAAAATAATTATTTCAACATTGTAGCAGTAACCACCAAAGTAACATAACCTCATTTTTTAAAATAAAATATCAAAAGAAACAAAAAAAAACCAACCAACTTCCATTTATTAAAGAGAAATAAAAGAAAAAAACAAATTTAATTAAAATGAAACTCTAACTTTACATATTAAATAAATACATGATAAAAATTTATTGATATATAAATAAATAAATAATTTAAATATTAAAGTGGAAATAATAGTTAGAGGAAGAGATGAAAAACTAATTATTATTAAGATGGAAGGACAGAGTGCTTAAAAATTAAACAAATTAAAATTAAAAGATATCATACGAGGATTCTGATTAAATAGCCATAGAACTTACTAAAATAACTCATGAAAAAAAAAACTAAAATTATGAAAAGGTAAATTTATCATGAATTAATAAATATTAGTTAATTTATTTCATCAATTTTATTGGGGCTCAAAATATTTCATGATAGTATTATTCAATATAAATCTTATTATTCAGTGGAGGCTTGAGCCCCCAATGCCCAATGAATGCATCCGGCCATGGCTACAACCTGTTGAAAAACTCAGGTCACGACAGTGAATCAATCGTCGCTTCGTATTACTGCAAATTTATGAAAGGTCACGATGGTGAACCTACCGTCGCCTCCCATTGCTGAAAAATTTATCAAAGGTCACGACGGTGAATCTACCGTCGTCACCCCTACCCTTCACACACGAATTAAAAGGTTGCGACGATGATTTCACATGTGGTCCTCCATAAATTTATCTTTCGCGCTAAAATTCATTCCACTTTTTATGTTTTTTTCGTCTTCTTCTTCAGAAACATACTCTCGATGCTCATGCCCTTGAAGAAAGAGGGGAACAAACATTTTTCTCAACCATTTACGCCATCAGTGCGAATCATCGTCAAAGCAACCACCATCAATTTTAATCTTAACATTTTTGTCTTTTCAAACCCTAAATTACTTCTCAAACCCTAAGTTCCTTCTAAAACCCTAAATCCCTTCTCAAACCCTCGGTTTTTTCTGCAAATATATGTGATTCCGTTTCATATTGTGTATCCCTTCTACATCTTATTCTCTAGTAATAAAAAATCACATGCAATTGATCCACGAAAGTTGATACAAACTCAACTATGTGTTATTTTGCTTTAAAATATCAACAGTAGAATTCACATGTTTGAGCTACATCGCAAAATCAATCACTTGAGCAAATTTGTAAAAAAAATTAATATGAGTATTAAGCTCTCTCAAGATACGAAATTTATACGAAATAAAAAAAAACAAATTCAAAATAAAAAATGCAGAATATCAATATAAGCAGGAACACAACAAGCATTATTCAATAAAAAATTATAATTCCAAATTTTTATATCAACTTTTAAGTCATACAATACATGTGAATACAAGTGTAGTATATCTACTACATAGTTAATTAATAAAGCCAAATAGGACACATACTTATTATTTGGATGAATTTAATAAGGTCTTTGTGGCAACAATAATTTGCATGTAATTTTTACTAGCTAATAAAAAATATTACTAAAAAAATTATTAAAATCCATGTAGAATGGTTACCTTTCGGATTGCATCAAGCTCAAAAAATAGGACTTGATAAACCAAAAGTAGGACTTGACAAATAATTATTCCAAGGAGAAGAAGTTGAATTCATGACCAAATATTACTTTCAAACTACATGTAATGTCTTCTTAAGAAGCATTAAACCACAAGTAATTGCCACTTTCAAACACACACTAGAGTAATCCTCTTTTTCAATAAATTCCATAAATTAATCGCACAAGTATGCTTTTAACGAGTCAACATATAATATTCATCAAGTGGATAACTTATATGAGTGATTAGAATTGAAATAATATAATAAATTGATGAAAAGTTTCAAGAATTAAAAGCTTACCGATCAAAATTGAATCTTTTGAAAATTGAAAAGATGTGAAAAAATGCACTCAACCAGTTCACTTTATAATAACCATTTTAAAAAAAATGCAGATAATTGTTAAAATAGTTTCAATTTAATTTAAAACTAGTTTATAATCGATTTGTATTTATAAACTAGTTTATAATCAGTTTGCAATTATAACCCAATTTTATAATTTGAATTCTTTTAAAATTAATTTTTTTGATTTCATAAAAAATAATTAATTTTAAAAAAAAAAATTGAAAAAATTTATTTTTTTAAAAAAACTTTTGTTTATAAAAATTAGTTAAAATACTTATTTTTTTGAAAAAAAAATCTGAATAGGTAATTTTAAAATTTCATGCAAAAAAAAGATTTAATTTTAATTTTTCGGGGAAAAATCCAGAATAAATTTATTTTGAATTTTATTTTCGGAAAAATAAAAAAAAATTATTTTATTTTTATATTTCAAAAATTTTGGGAAAAAATTTCACTACAAAAATTATTTTATTCTGAAAATTTTATTTTTCTAAAAATTAAAATATTTTTTCAGAATTTTTCTATTTCAAAAAACAATAATTTTTTATTTTTCTGATTTTTTTAAAATTAAATTATATTTTTTTAATGAATAAAAAAAATTATTTTCTGAAAAAATATTATTTTTTATTTTATGGAATACAAAATATTTTATTTTCAGATTTTTTTTTCTAAAAAAACTATATTTTATTTTTATAATTTTATTTTTAATTTTCAATAAAATACTTTTTACTTTTTCATAATTATAAATATTTTTAATTTCCATTTTTTTTCACTCTCAATAATTCTTTTTTTTTTTATTAAAAAAAATTATAACTAAAGCAGTTTATAAAAGAAAACTGGTTATGAACCGGTTTTAAACTAAATTATAATTTGTTAATTTAAATGGTTCAGTTCATTAACCATTCAAGTGGTTTAGTTATTTTATGGTGCAATGCAATTCAGTTTAATCATATAGTTTGGTTAACCATATTTTTGCACATCACTGATGTCCGTGATTCAGTTTTATCCCGAGGTACTGCTACTGAAAAAGAAACTGCAATGTGAGATGTGAAAAAGATGAGACTACGAGAGATGCGAAATTGAGAGATGGACATATGAGAAATCTGAGAGTTGAGACATCAATCAAATTGAACAGAATAAGTGATTGAGAAGTGATTTTCAGAGGTGTATAAGAGGGTAGGGAGAGAACAAAAGCTAGAAATTCAATCAAATAAATACCTATACCATACAATGGTATCCCTCTTTGTTGAAAAATGTTGTTACCTTCGGTTTTTCTTCCAGAGCCCTAATCCTTTCAATAGCCTTCATCTTGATAATGGAATCATCCTAACCAACCATCCCTTTCAATAGCCTTCATCTTGATAATGGAATCATCCTAATCAAATAGACAATTATCCTGATACTTTGTAGTGGCAGTGTCGTTTAGAATGTGGAACATTTAGGTTGTACTTCACAACTTTAATACTTGTGTATTCGACTATAATCAAAATTAACAATGATTAAGACATGTATGTTCTTTATTTTCCAGTTCACTAATCTTCCTCTGTTGCAATGTTCTTTTTTGTTTTGATTAAGACATGCTATGAACCCATGTTTTTGACTGAAAGACGCTTATCTCTTGTAAGAATAACATGTTTGAAAACTTGGTTATATGCTATAAACTTGCATGTGAATATGAGCTTGTTAATTCTAAACAAGATGATGATGTTATTGTCATATCATTAGTTTATCTAATTTCTTCTTCAACACTTACATTGATACACTGTTTAAAATTAAATGTATATCTTGGGTTCATTCTGGTTAGTTTGTGATTATGAGGCTAGAATATAACTTTTTCCTTTCAATGGTATCTGATTTTGTAGTTGTAAATATTTGCATTTAGAGTGCTGGCTTATTTGTTTTGATAGGATTTACTTTTGCCTTAGGTCAGTTCCAACCCATTGTGAAATAGAATGACGGTTGGTGTGGAGGTTTTGGAAACCGTCGCTAAAGAGCCTGGGGACACACGTTTCTGCGACAGTAACACAATCATCGTAGATTGTAAATTACGGCGGTTTTAACAGCCGTAACCTGCCAAAATAACCGTCGCAATCTACCAATTTTCTTGCGGTGATTGGAGTTAGGCCTTGTAAGGTTGGCATGAGAACCCCTCTTAGATGAGACTCCTTTTGAGGTATTAATTTCTTACGAGTAGTCGTAATGACGTTATTATTTTTGACCTGGGAGTTAGAGATTCTGAGAGACCTTAGAACACTTTAACCCCTTTTGGCCTTTTAGGATGTAGTGTGGTAAAGTTTCCGGCATAGGCCTGGTCTAGTTGATACACAATATTACACTCAGACGATATTCTCTTGAGATTATTATTAGTCTACGAGCAAGTCGTTAAACCGATAATATCCGAAAGATGGATTAACGACTCTGGGAATTTTTTAGAACCTGGTTACTGTTTGAGACATCCAAAGCTATAGAAAATACCTTGCAGCATGGTTGTCACCCTGTCCACCTAACTCCATTCTCGTGATGATTGAACCTTTGAACCCCCCATGTTTGTGATTGTGGCGTAACCATGCATTCATACATTCACGAACATCTCTTTTTCACCTGGTTTTCAAGGAACTTAGGGACTTTATTTGAAAACATCATAGGTAATTTGAGTACGGACACTGGAAGGAGAAACACTCATCAGTTTCGTTTCAAACGTCCTGAATTGAAAGAGTTAAGGAAGCTAGGATCTTTGGTGGCTTCTCCTCCTGATTTCAAAGACCGATATGGAAGACTTCTGACTGTGTTGAATACGGATGTCGAATACGGAGTTCTGAACACCTTGGTCCAATTCTATGATTCAACGTATAGGTGTTTCACTTTCCCTGATTATCAGCTTGCACCCACTTTGGAGGAGTATTCCTATTACTTAGGCTGGCCTGTATCTCTTAAAAGAAAAAACTGACATGAAGACTACTTTTGAAGCTCAAATCAGGAAGCTCAAGAGGAATTTGTAGCATGGAGGTGGATCTTCTATAGTTGTGGTTCCCTTGGATCCTAGGCCTTAGTTTATGTCTTTTGTTTAAGATTGCTTTGAAATCATGTACTAAAATTTTAATCCTTCCAGATATTTTAATGAAATGAAAGTTCGAGCTTTTCTTTTAATGTGTTATTACTTATAATGTTTGTAAACTATTTTTAATTCCTTAGTTCCTTGAAAACAATCATTTGCACATTGCATTTCAAGCATCATTTGCATCATCTGGTCTTGCTTTCTGCAAGTGTTTTTTAGAGTCTCGTTTGTTTTTCTTCGTCTTCATAGAAGACAAGCTAACCCACTTGTACATTACTCGTGCCAACTCAAGACGAAAGATGGAGACAATCGAGCAAGAGAAAAGATAACTTTGTGAGGATGTGAATTCATTGAAAGCAGGAATGGACAGAATGACTACTCTGTTGGAATCTTTGGTGGTAACTCAGAATAAACCTCCACCTCCTTCCCAACCTCAAGTGACTGTTATCTCCGAGATTGCAACTGCTCCTATTGTATCTGTTGTACCTACTGGACCTCCTCTTCGGAATTAAATGCCCTTTAGTTATCCTTGGGGTATGCGTCCCAATTATATTCCAGAGAATTTCAACCCTGCTACTGAAGCTCCTTTTGTGAATCAGGTTCCTCCAGTTCAACCCGTAATGGTCACCACTCCTCCAGTTGTGCATGATGTGCCACAAGTAGAGGATCCTATCTATCATACAACTCCTAGTGAGAATATAGATGTTTATGAGAGAATGGATGAATTCCATGATCAATTTCAAGAATTGCAGAATGAGTTGAAAGTTGTGAAGGGGAAAGACTTGTTTGATAAAAATGCTTATGATTTGTGCTTGATACCCAATGTCAAGATCCCTGTCAAATTCAAGGTCCCTAACTTTGAAAATTATAAGGCTAATTCATGTCCTCAGAGTCACTTTACTATGTATTACCGGAAGATGGCTACTCACACTGATGATGATAAGTTGTTGATCCACTATTTTCAAGACAGTTTGAGTGGTGCAGCTTTGAAGTGGTATATGGGGTTGGACAATGCTCATATCATTTTTTGTAATGACCTTGTAGAGGTGTTTGTACGTAAGTACAAGTATAATTTGGAAGTGGCTCTTAATTGTGACCAACTTCGTGCCATGTCACATAAGGATAAGGAATCATTGAAGGAGTACGCTCATAGATGGTGTGAAGTTGCTGCTCAGATTAACCCTCCGATGGAGGAGAAGGAGATGACAAAGATGTTTCTTAAAACTTTGAGTTCTTTCTATTATGAGAGGATGGTTTCTAGTGCTCCAAATTATTTCACTAGAATGGTTGGCATGGGAGTTAGATTGGAAGAAGACGTCAGAGAGGGTCGTTTGACAAAAGAAGTAGGTTCATCAAGTGGAACAAAAAAGTATGGCAACAGTTTCCAGAAAAATAAAGAAGGGGATACTAATTCTTTTTCTCAAGGGGAAGGTAAAGAAGACCTAGAAATGGAAGTAATCATCAGAACCAGTCTCAACAACAGTATTATCAGCAACCTCATATTGTCGTAGTAACTCCGGTGGTTAGTACAATTCCTGTTGTTCAGACTTATTAACCGCAGTTTCAACAGAATCAACAATCTAATCAGAATATGCAATCCCTTGTTCCCAAGAAGAATCAGTTTGATCCTATCCTTATTGACTTATACGAAATTGTATCCAATTTTTTTTGCAGAATGGGTTGATTAAAACTAGATCTCCATCGGCTGTTCCAAACCCACTTCCATGGTGGTATAAACCTGAAGCTCATTGTGCTTTTCATCAGGGAGAACCAAGGCATGATCTTGAAACCTGTTTCTCAATGAAAACAAAATCTCTTCAAGAATGGTTTGTTGAAGTTCCAAGATGTCGAACCTAATGTACAAGTTAATCCTCTACCAGAACATGGTAGACCTTTTGTCAGCATGGTAGAAGTTTATCCGAAAAAGTACTTGATTTATGATGTTAATTTGGTGAAGAGTGCTTTGGATGATATGCATGCCAAGTTATGCTAGGATGGTTTATTTGAAGATGACCATACAAATTTCCAGTTGTGTGAACAAAATCCTGGAGGATGTGCGTTAGTGAAGAAAAATACCCAGGGTTTGATAGACCAGGATATTTTACAGGTCAGTACTAAGCGTAAAGAGGATGAAGTAGATGTTATTTTTCCTGAGTTTGATATTCCGAAGCCTTTGGAAATCACTTACCAGAGCAAGGAAAGTGTTGTGACTCCCTTGATAATTTGTTTTCCTAGACATATCCCATATGAATCCCACAAAATTGTTCCCTGGAGGTATAATGCTACTGTGTCGGAAAATGGTAAGGAGGTAATGATTGAAGCAAATCGATCTGTAGAGAACATAACATATGTCAGTGGTATGACTAGAAGTGGTTGTATGTTTTCTCCAGCACCTCTCTGAAAGGTTGATTCGGTGTCAAGTAAGAAAGTGCATGGTAAAGATCCTAGTATGGTTAATCAAGAATATGTGGTCGTTGGTCCGTATAACGAACCTAAGAAGAATAATGATTCCAAAAAATTTCTAAGGTTAATTAGAAGAAGTGATTAGAAGGTGGTAGATTAACTTCTTCAGACTCCGTCAAAAATATCAGTGTTGTCTTTGTTGCTGAACTCCGAGGCTCATCGGAAATCTTTGATGAAGGTGTTAGATCTAGCGTATATGGATCATGATGTGACCCTGGATAAATTTGATGGTGTATTGGGAAATATCACGGCATGTAATGTCTTGAGTTTCAGTGATAAAGAACTACCGCCAGAGGGTAGGAAACACAATTATGCTTTGCATATATCTATAAGGTGCCGAGAGGACTCCCTGTCTAATGTCTAAGTTGATACAAGTTCTTCGCTCAATGTTATGCAAAAAGAAACTCTTTCTAAGTTGGCTTATCAAGGTGCTCCTATGAAGCCCAGTGGGTCGGTAGTTAAAGCTTTTGATGGTTCTAAGAGGACAGTAATTGGTGAAGTAGATTTCTCAATGATGATAGGTCCACAAGTTTTCCAAGTCACTTTTCAGGCGATGGACATCTACTCGACATGTAATTATTTATTGGGAATACCATGGATACATGATGTTGGGGCAGTAACGTCAAATCTTCATTAGAGACTCAAGTTTGTTAAGAATGATAAGTTGATAATCATTTATGGTGAGCAAGCCTTGCTAGTCAGTCACCTTTCTACTTTCAGGTATATAGATGCAAATGAGGAAGCTGTTGGGACTCAATTCCAACCCCTTGATATAGTCAATGTTGTTCAGAAGAGTGGGGCATCTTTTGCTTCGTTGAAATATGCTCAACAAATTGTAAAAAGCAGTCAAGCATAAGGTTGAGGGCAGATTGTTGAGCTTCCCGAGAATAAGAACATAGTTGGTTTAGGGTTCTCACCTTGTAAAACTAGAAGAGCGTTGAAGCATGAAGTTGTTATCACACCTATTCAAGAGGTGTTCCACAATGCTGGTTTCATTCCCCCTAGAGATCAAGCCGTTGCTGTCATCAGTAAAGAATATTCAGATCTAGAATGGCCTTGCTTTGTGACACATGGAGAGATTGGGCAAAATTTGACTGCCGTGGATGTTCTTAGTGTCGTTCATTTGTCAAAGTAATTTGTTTTGTTTTTTTTAAATAATTCCTTTCATGCTACCCAAGGTTAAAGTGACATTATTCGGGCGCCCTTTGTTTCAAATTTTAAGATCATTAATAAAAGATGTTTTCTTATCCAATATGTTTTTCTTTTTTGCATATTTTCTGGAAAATTGTAACTAAAAAACCTGTTAAAAAATAATTTCAGTTTCTTGCATATAATTTTCACATTTGTCTGTTTTCTAAAGCAAAGAATAAATCATGTGCAAATTAATGAACAATAAACCCATTAAAAACAATGGCCATGCGCCCTCTCCCAACTTTGAATTCCATGTATACGAAGTGGAAGAAGAGAGTGAGGAAGACTGTGATATTCCAGAAGAAATTACTCGGTTGCTTGAGCACGAGGAGAAGACTATTCAGCCATATAAAGAGCCTGTCGAACTGATCAACTTGGGTTCATAAAAGAACAAGAGAGAAGTCCATATTAGGGCATTGCTCGGTGAAGATGTCAAGAAAAGGTTGGTAGAGCTGTTTGTAGCGGTAAATTCATGACCATCAAGCTATGGATAAGCTAGAGATCAAATAACAAGAGTCGCCACCGCGCTTTTATTATTTCCAAGGGAAAAGGGAAAAAGTACGAACAAAACCCAAAAGTAAGAAGTTTTCAAATCAAAACTAATAAAATTTCAGAAATTACAGGTAAGGGGGTTGGTTACACAGAGGGAAGGTGTTATCACCCAAAGTGTCATAGGTACTCATAGGGAGCCCTTTTTGTGTGCATATGTATTTGGTACAAAAATGATGTTTACAAACAAATAGAATGGGGGGATGAGAAAAGAATTCATTGATTATATTTTTGTGTTTGACAAGCCCTTCAGACTTGTGCATATGTACCAACATAAAAATGAGGGATCAAAACCTCGTAGTTCATGATACAAATTTCAAAGTGGATGCATTGCTTTTAACAAAATTAAGTTTGGAAGGCACAAAGACCTAAAATGGTTTGAATGAGTTAGTTTTTTTTTGGATTTTCTGAAAGTTTAAGTCAAGTATAATTAAGTTTATTTACAAGTTTGATTTAAGAAAAGAAGTTTGAAAATGCAATGGTATAAGACCAAAGTTTCTATCTTTTTGCAAAATGGTCAAAGTTTAGAACAAAATAAGTTCAATCAAAGAAGATTTTGAAAAGGGAGGGAGAGATTTTGAAATTAAAGAAATGGGGAGAAGATGAAGGGACTAATCCTATGCACAAAATTAAAAGTTAAGAGTTGAAAATATCTGACCAAATGGGTAGCAATCCAATAGACAAGAATGTCAATAGAAACCCAGAATTCCCTTGGACATTTAGAATCAAGCAACATACAAATGCACAATTATATTATCTTGAAGAGCAAAGGCATAAAATAAAGATAGCCACATCCAAGCTTTAGCCATTCCATGATCTTCCTCAAAATTAGCCCATGTAGCAGGTGAATTCCACAAGTCACATGTTCAAAATAACAACTTCACAATGATCATGTTACATATGAACTCAAAGGGAACTTGAATGATGTATCAGATGAGGTTTCAAATTGCAAGCACTTGGTTTCACAATAAGTTGGCATTGACCAAGTCCTTTAGCATAGGAATGTTGCCTAAGTTCTAAGTCCATTTGTCCAAGATCAAGCCAACAGTCCACACAAAAGTTTTTTTTAGGGTTTTTGTTGTTATTATGTACATTAATGGTCAAAGACCACACAAACAAGCAAAGTATACACAAACAAGATATATCACACAATATGGTCCAAGTGGACAAAGTGAAAATTGCATTAACATAAACAATTAGAATGATATGAACAATGGTAAATGAATAAAGGTTAAAATTAAATGACATTAAAGTAAATGGCTTGAAATTAAAAGTTAGTTGTTAATGAGTTAGAAGTTAGTAGTGTTTTGCTTTTGCTTTTAATTTTTAAGTCATTCTTTGAGAACACTCAACCCACTTATCACAAGCATGGATCCTTGAGCCAAGACATCTTCCAAAGGAAGGAAAAAGGTCAAGTTTCCACACAATACCATGAAAGAGGGGATACTTACAATATCACTAACTAGAATGCTATGCCTTTTGTGTCACAAATTTAGTGCTATGTTAAGCAATCGTAATTGGACTTACGTAGAAGTCACAACCATTTGAGGCCGGACAATAGAATTTTGGTGTTAATGCATGTTTGAGACATAGTATAATGGACTATGCTCATGAAACATACTACACACAAAAAGAATATGCAAAAGAGGTGGCCTAATCTCATCCATACTCATGTTAATTTTTCAATCAACTAGCTTTAGGACTTTGAGATATCATAGGCCAAATGAGATGGATGCATAAAGAAGGGTGTCATATGGTGAACTGACTTTTGGTGTGTTTTTGCTTTGGAAAGCAAGATGTCGCGGATAGCAAGAGTCGCCACCGACTTTTCTTTTATCCAATAAGGAAAGGTGGAAAAGAACAGGAAAGACCTTAATTAGATTTTGGGTTCGGGAGGTACATTATACAAAGGGAAGGTGTTAGCACCCTTTGTATCCATGGTTATCCATGGGCTCTTAATTGCTTGATCACTTATGTTATTTTCCTTGTCTGAAAAAGTGTTTGTGAATTGCTTAGAAAATGTTTTGAAAAGAGAGTTTAACTTTGTAATGATTCTTGTACGAATGTATACAAAGTATTTATCTCGTTTAATTTTGAAAGTTGTTTAGAAAAATATAACTTGGCAATGCTTCTAGTATGAATGTATACCAAGTGGTGATTTTCTAGTAGATGTTTTGCAGAGTGTGATGTATGAAAAATGTTTTAGGTTGTGAGTCAGCATTTAAGAGTTATACCTACCCAAGGTCTTTATGGGCATTTCCTATCCTTATGAGGGTAAAACTGTCCTTACTATTGAGAAGTAAGTAGTCTTATCCTTTGGATGTAAACGGGACATCGTAGGGTCATCGATTGGTCATTGAAGGCAACATCTGTAAGGATACCTTAGTATTCGAAGGAACGATCATCATTTAACCGTAGGCTACAACGACGGGTCATCTAGGGACAAAAATCATATATTCGCAGGCAACATCCGAGGGACTATGATTTATCTTATAGGGACATGATGATTTAACCGAAGGGTCTTTGCTAAGTGTATCCCCACATTCGTGGGACATGATCGTAATACCGTAATACCGTAAAGCAACAAAGAGAGGTCCAATATCACATATTCAAAGGCAATATTTTATAATCAATTAGGTAATTAGGATGAATCTCCACATTATAATCAATTAGATAATGAGGATGAATCTCCACAAGGGTATCCCACAAATAAAGTGGAATACCTAGCAAGCTAGCTTTTCCGGGAATATGTGAACCCTTACATAATTCAGCAAATAGGTCAGAATACCAAATCAGGGTGCAATCGAGAATTGCACCAAACAAAAGGAATCACAACAGTCATGATGTCAAGTAAACAATGCATGGTGATAATAAAACATGTCAGATGAGCAAAGATCAGAACAGAAAAGTCAGCGACTGCCATGTTCGCTGCTGCCTCGCCTAGCGAAGGCCTAGCGAACGCTCGCTACATGTTCGCTTAGCGATGTGCTAGCGAACGGCTGCGGGTTTTGAATTTTAGAACAGTACGATTTCAGCGAGCTCCAAACCCTATGGCGTCCATTACAGAAATTACATGGTTAAACATTCAAGATATTCAGGCATATTTAAATCCACATGCAAAACCTCAAATATATTTATGAATTCAATTATAATATCACATGTAAATTGGGAACATAAAGCGGTAATAGTAATGCAAACCTGTTTGCAATTGAATTGCAACCTTGAATTGGCAAGTCACTCTTAGGGTTGGCGCCGGATTGAGTTGGGCAGAGGTAACCTTTGTGCAGATGAGTTTCCTTTAGGGTTTCCTTTAGGGTTGCTCTGAGTTCTTTGGGTTTGTTGTTCCTTCTCTCTGTCTCCGTCCGTCTGTCTCCTTTTCGTCCCCTGGCTCTGACTGAAGTTGTGGTATTTATAATGAATTTTTGTGACCTAATGGGCTCAGAATAAAGCCCAAAATTTCTGGTGTTCGCAAGCTTCGCTAGACGAGTGGTGTTGCGAAGAGTTCGCTAGGCGAAGGATGTTGCTCGCCTAGCGAGCAAGCCAGTTTAAGCCATTTTTTGGATTTTGCCACCTGTGTGCTGGGTCTTTGTTCCCTCGAGATCAATGTCTTGAAAAATAAGTTGGAGTGCCTTGAAAAATGCCTTGTAATATTAACGGGCAAATTTTGGGGTATGACAGCTGCCCCTGTTCAATATTCTTGAACCGAGAGAGTTAGAATGGTGTGTACGCCATTCGTGGTCTGGAGGTGGAAGATTATTGAACACTAGAATGCCCCAAAAATTTGCACTTGTTAATTAAAAGTTAGCCTTGACGGAGATGGGCTTAAAGATGCCATCCAGGCAGTTTGATGATGAGAGCTTCAGATTGCGTCGTACGTCAGACCAATTTGAAGACATGGGTGCCACACCGGGTCATACGCTAGACCGCATAGCGAGTCATCCATTAGGTTGTCGACTTCACTGGGGGTAAAGGATAAGAATGGATCATACGCTAGATCATATCTGAGTTGCAGAATGAGCCGTACGTTAGGCTGTATCTGAAAAAGAAAGTAGTTGTACGCTAGACTACACCTCGGAATGTACCGTACGCTAGGTAGTATCTGAGGAATGAAGATCCAAATGGGTCGTACGCTAGACCGTATTGGAGTTGCAGAATGAGCCGTACGTTAGGCTGTATCTGAAAAAGAAAGTAGCCGTACGCTAGACTACACCTCGGAATGTACCGTACGCTAGGTAGTATCTGAGGAAATGAAGATCCAAGTGGGTCGTACGCTAGACCGTATTGGAATAGTTGAAGGAATCATATGTTGGGCTGAATCAGAATGAACCGTACGTTAGGCTATATCTGATAATATTTGTATATGTTGTATTTGCCATAAATATCTGAGGTGGGCTTAAAGATGCCACCATTAGGAGGATATCCGAGTGTTTGTCAGAATGAATGTTCACATGGATTATCCGAAAGATGTATTTGAATCTTGAATGTAATCGATAAAGATGTCCGTCTGAGTGGATCTTTATTTTGACTGTATCAGGAGGATAATTAACCTGAAAAATAAAGTTAGCCTCATGCCATGTCATGATGCATGAGATGTTTTATGCTTTCGAAAATAAATGCGAACATTGTATGCATGCGTATGCTGTGAAATGATGTAATGAATGAATTATGTGTCTGAAAAGTTCTTCCAGGGGAAAATAAATCCCAATATTCTGGTTGGAGATACTTGTATTGATGACCCTTTCTTAGCTGGGGATACTTGATTTCTGTCTGATGATAGAAATATTCAACAGAGCCTGGCTGGGGATAGAAGAGATGACCAGTCTGTCTAGTGATGCCAATTTCTTCTGGGGAATAACTGGTTTTTGCTGGGGAAAGGATTTGTAACCGGACTTGTTGGAAAGCATGGTTAGACCTTATCCTCGACCCTAAAGTCTTTTAGTAACTGCTATTGCTATTTTATGCATGTATTTTCGGTAAACATCAATCATGTTCAAATGCATATACTCATTCGAATCAAATCAACGGACGTCTATGCAAACAAAACAGAGAAAGTAAAACAAAAGCATCTTTTTGGAAATAAAATTGTATTGATTTTGACAGAGGGCCTATAAACAGGCAATTTGTGTACAGGGAGACAGAAATCCTAGTAAGAGGAAGTTGTCAAGAAAACAAAGAGAAAGCTATGCAGAAAAAGTCCTATTGATTTTAATTCCACTACTGTCATTATGTCTTCAAGCCTCTCATCTCCTGCTGTCGGATAAAAGTGATTGGCTTGTTCAGTCCTTTTGACTTGGGTGAAGCTGACCGAGAACAAGACATAGTCATACGCTTTAATCCCTAATTTTTGCCTGGACCGCCTTTTCAGGTTTTCAGTCCACCAGGATACCCTTTTTTGCCCAAGCCTCCTTTTCAGGTTTTCGACTTGCCGGGTGTACATTTTTATATGTTTATCCCTAATTTTTGCCCGAACCCTTTTGGTTCGCGGGGATGCCCTTACTTTTGCCTAGATACGTCGACCTAGCGGGTCTCTTTTATGCGTAGTATTTTTTAACTATGTCCGCGTTCACAGGATGCGGGAAATCTTCGCCATCCGTTGTAGCAAGTATCATGGCTCCACCAGAGAATACCTTCTTAACTACAAATGGCCCTTTGTATATGGGAGTCCATTTGCCTCTGGGATCACCTTGTGGTAGAATGATACGCTTTATTACCAAGTCGCCAATTTGATACACCTGTCTCTTGACCTTTTTGTTAAACGCTTGGATCATGCGCTTCTGACATATCTGCCCATGACAAACAACCGCAAGTCTCTTTTCATCAATCAAATTTATCTGATCGAGTCGAGTCTGAACCTATTCATCCTCGTCTAAACCTGCCTCTTTCATAATTCTTAGAGAGGGAATCTGAACTTCCACTGGTAAAACAGCTTCCATTCCGTAGACCAAAGAGAAAGGAGTTGCCCCTGTCGAAGTGCGCATTGAAGTGCGATAACCATGAAGAGAAAAGGGTAACATCTCATGCCAGTCTTTGTATGTTACTGTCATCTTTTGTATGATCTTCTTGATATTCTTATTAGCAGCCTCCACGGCGCCGTTCATCTTCGGCCGGTACGGAGAAGAGTTATGGTGTTTTATTTTGAACTGCGTGCAGAGTTCAGTAATCATCTTGTTGTTCTTCCGGAGAGAGAAGGTTTTCCAAATGTATATTTGCTAAGATCCATCTTAGAAATCAATAAAGTGGTATGATTCAACATATACTGTCTTAGTCGACGAACAGCCCAAGCCAAAGCACAGCAAGTTTCCTCGAGCTGTGAGTATCTTGTTTCACAGTCGGTAAACTTTTGCTAAGGTAGTATATGGCATGCTCTTTTCGACCAGACTCGTCATGTTGCCCCAAAACACACCCCATTGAATTTTCTAACATGGTCAAATACATGATTAGAGGTCTTCCTTCAACTGGTGGCATCAGAATTGGAGGTTCTTGGAGATACTTCTTGATTTTGTCAAAAGCTTCTTGACATTCATCATTCCATATCATCTCTTGATTTTTCCAGGGAAAACCTCTACATAGTCACGTAACATCCGACTCAATCTTTCTTTGACACTGTTTTCCAAGCCTGCTCCTATTTTGACTTCTTTCTTGTCTACTTCAGTACCCAGATTCACAGTTTCAATTGATTATTCCTGCGGCTGTATGGTCTTTTCTTCTTGCAGTAACAGTCTGGCAAGTTCTCAGGTACTTCACAATCTTCCTCACTTCCATCCTCGGCTTGGTAGATCGGATTTTCAAAGTCATAATGAACAGTAGCAGAGTTATTACCAACAGGATCCAGAGTGGATATGGATCGGCAAATTGTTACGTGAGTGTGTGCAAGAAAACATAGCTTATTTGAAAGATGACAGGAAAGATAAAGAGCGCAATATTTGAATGCAAAAAGGTCCATTGATTTATTGAATGTGAATATGCTTATAAAAATGACAAAACCTTTAACAAATTAGCTATTGTGCCCCGGGCATAGACACAATGCTTTAAGAAGTTCAATCGTAAAAATTAAAAAATTTGCAACACTAAAATAGACAATAACAATTACTCCTGACTAAAGGAAACCGGGATAGTGTCTTCAGCCTTCCAATTATTGAGTCCGTCACCAATTGTTGGGAAAATCCAGCTATCCAAGTCACAATCGCTATCAACATCTTCTACAGCATTGATCTTTGACTATCTTTTCAGAGTTAAAACCCAGACCAGACTTATCAGACTTGTACGGTACATCGATCAGTTGACCCCAGCCAGTACGACCACCATCTTCAACCACGACTTGAGCATCTTTCAGAGAAATCATAGCAGGAGGAGCACGAATAACCTTGGGCACAAGGGGAGTTGGCTTAAGGACAGGACTGGGCGGAGGAACCACTTCAAATGACTAAGAAGGAGTCTCGAAGAATTCGCCATCCATCTCGATGTATCTGAAGGCCTACACACTACTGACAATATACTCTTCTTCTCCATGTACAGTGACAATCTTGCCTTCTATTGGATACCTCAGCTTTTGATGGAGAGACGAAGCTACAACACTTGCCCCATGAATCCAAGGGCGTCCCAGCAAGCAGGAGTAGGCAGGACGAATGTTCATTACGTGAAAGATAGTGTTGAAAACCTGAGGTCCTATCTTGATAGGGAGAACCACTTCACCATGGACAACACTCTTCGCACCATCGTAAGCACGCACCACAACGTCACTAGGTTTCAGTTCAATGCTTTTACAGTCCAGTTTATCGAGCACAGCTTTCGGTAGCTCATTCAAAGAAGAGCCATTATCGATCAACACATGAGCCAAGGTGATCCCCTTACACTCAATGGAGATGTGCAAAGCTTTGTTATGATTCTTTCCTGTTGGTGTCAGGTCAGCATCGGAAAAACCTAGGTCATTGTCAACAGCCAGGTTAGCAACATAGTTTTCGAACTGATCGACAGATGTCTCCTGAGGTACATGAGCGGTCTTCAGGAACTTTATCAATGCATTGGCATGGGATTCAGAAGATAACAACAAGGATAACATCGAAATCTTAGACGGAGTATGCCCCAACTGTTCTACCACATCAAAATCGCTCTTGCGGATGATTTTCAGCATTTCTTCCATTTCCCGTTTGGCAACATCTTCGGTAGTAACTTCGACCGGTGTCCTTGACTGAGAAGGATTGGTTACTGGTTCCTTTCCTCGATTTTCCGGGGCGGGAGGTGAGATTTCTGGAGAGAAGATCCTTCCACTTCGAGTAATTTTACTAGTCCCAACAATGTCATTAGGATTAGCAGAATTATCAACTTGCTTTATGCCGTGGATGTAAACATCACCTCCGTAATTCCACGGAATGGCTTTGCTTGAGGAATATGGTACTGGGCCAGGTGCAGTAATAATTAGGGGAGCTACCTTGGGCTCAACAGTAATCTTCACAGGCACTCTAGTAGCGGTAATCTTTACCGGAACTTTGGACCTAGCAATCACAGATATTTCTTCAATAGGGTTTTCCGCCTTAGGAATCTTTTCAAAGAGAATCGTACGATCGTCCATCAGCCGTTGAATACCATTCCTCAATTTTAGGCAATCATTAGGTCAGAGTATACAGAGATCGCAGTTTTCAGCACAACCTGGAAATAAACCAGCTCGCAATAAATTCCTCTTGATGATCAGGAGGGGAGATGTTAAGCCCGCTACATTAGTAATGTGAGAATTGTCATCCACAACATTAACAGCCTTGTCATGATTAGGCATAGGTGCAGTGATGACATTAGGGGTCTCTGGAGGATCAAATTCAATTTCTCCAGCATCGATCATATCCTGAATTTTATTCTTCAACAACCAACAATCGTTTGTATCATGCCCGGGACTATCGGAGTGATATGCACACCTGGCATTGGGATTATAACGAGGAGAAGTAGTGTTGAGATTGGCAGGAGGGCCTATGAGGGTAATTAAATTTGCCTTTAGCATACCCTGCAGTGCTTGCGCTAAAGTCATATTGATCTTGGTAAACTGCCTTCTTGGTCTGTTTTGTCTGTGCTGGAAGTTTTGAGCTGGCGGGGCTGCAATTGTAACTGCTCCGATGGTATAGTCACGACTTTTCTTGTTATGACCCCTTTCACCATACACAGCATTTGACTCATTCTTTCCCTGATGGGGCTTTCTGGTGCTTGCAGAGGTAGCTGCCTGTATCTTTCCACTTCGAATACCACTTTCAACACGTTCACCCGTCAATATAAGGTCAGTGAAACCCGATGAAGAACTTCCCAGTAGATGGCTGTAGAATGGGCCAGTCAGTGTACCCATGAACATGTCCACTAATTCTCGACCAGTCATAGGGGGTTTGACTCTGCCAGCCAAATCTCTCCATTTTTGAGCATATTCTTTGAAGCTTTCTTTAGATCCCATAGTCATATTCTACAACTGTAGTCGAGTAGGCGCCAATTCAGAATTATACTGGTAGTGCTTGTAGAAAGCTGTCGCCAAATCAGTCCAGGTGCGGATGTTAGAGCTCTCGAGCTGATAATACCACTCCAACTGTGTGCCAGACAGACTCTCTTGGAAGAAATGGATCCATAGCTTCCTATCAGTGGTATACGACTGAATCTTTCTCACATAAGCTCTCAGATGCATCTGAGGACAAGACGCACCATCATACTTAGTGAAAGTGGGGATCTTGAATTTGCGAGGAATGACCACATCAGAGACCAAACCCAAGCTTTCGAAATCCAGACCGGGCGCCTTTTGACCCTCCATAGCTAGCATACGTTCTTCCAGCAACTTGTACTTATCATCCTTCGGAGAGTACTGTTCATCTTCATAACCTTCATCGCCGTCCTCATGGTTGAAAGGATCAGCATCCTCATCTGCCGAATCATTTTCTGTCTCCTCTTCTTGATCTTTCGGAATTCTAATCTTGACTCCTGCGGCCTGTCCTTTAAGCCTTCTTCCCGGGTTAATGTAACTCACAGCTTTCTTGTCTTTCTTCTTCTCGAGCAAGAGAGCCTTCAGCTCCTCCTGCCCCTTGGATAAGTTCAAGATCATCTCCTGGAATTGAGCATTTTGAGCCTGGAGATCTTTGACAGTTTGTTCGAGAGCCATTTTTCTGTTTAGAAGGAAGACCGTGAGAACATTGATCCTTTAGAATACCTGTTATGCAATGTTATGTTATGCTATGCAATGTATGAAATGTTTTCAAGGACTTTCGGAATTTAGCTTTGCGTAAACCGCTAAAAGAGGGAAACTTTTATTAATAATTTCTTTAATCAATGTTCATTACAAAATAATAAAAATACAATGAAAGTTCAAGTCTCCCAGGGACGGCTTCTTTTGGGGCGAAGATATGCATTGAGTCTTCGTTCCTCATTAAGCTGGCTGGTAAGTTCTAACACTTTCTTCCTTTCAGCACAGAACTGGGCTTCAAAAGTATCCCTTTCCTCTCTCAACTGGATCTAGGATTTCTTCAATTCTTCAACATTGGTAGGCATATCTGGATAAGGAATAATCTGAGGAGTACCTCCTTCAACTTCTGGTTCAACAATCAGCGGTCCGACTGCAAGATATGGCATGGTAAGCTCACGAGCTCTGGCGCGTACCCATTTGAGATAAGGTTCCATAGGAATAGAGTTTTTCTGTCCTAAAGTACTTCTTTTCAACATGCCCCAAGCTCGTACGAACCTTTGACGGAGACTTTGAGAGTCGTTGTCATAGTCAAACACAGTGCCTTGAATAATTATTTCATGTGGACCATCTCTTCGAGCATAACCAAACTGACGTAGGGCTAAAGCTGGGTTATAAGTAATACCTCCTCTTATCCCCAGGAGCGGTACGTTAGAGAATTCTCCACAACAGTCAATGATGATAACATTTTCCTTGGGTTGGGGACACCAATGGATGTCTGAGTGGGAGAGCGACATTATCCTTTGAGACCATTTCAAATTTTGCTCGTTCTTCAAGACTGATTGAGGAAGGTGCGAAATAAACCACCTAGATAATAAAGGTATGCAGCACATGAGAGTCCCTTGCCTTTTCATAGTACGGGTGTGAAGGGAATGCAAAATGTCTCCAAGCAAGGTAGGCACAGGGTTATGAGTGAGAAATATCTTAACAACATGCATGTCTATGAATTGATCCGGGTTAGGAAATAGCACCAAACCATAAATTAGTAGTGCTAGAACATCTTCGAAAGCATGGACATTCATAACTTTTAAGAATTCTCGAGCCTTATTTATCAGAAATTTGGCAAGTAAACCCTTAATTCCACTTCTTGTTACCCAATTGGTTTCAATGTCGGACTTTGTCATGTGTAAAGCTGCGGCAACTTTTTCGGCCTTCAGACTCTTTTCTAAACCACTGAAAGGTATTTGATCAAGGATAGGTATCCCAAGCATCCTGGAGAACTCTTCTAATGTGGGTACCAACTGATAATCTGGGAAAGTGAAGCAATGATGTTTAGGATCGAAGAACTGGAATAGAACTCTCATCATATCTTCTTTGAAACCAGCGGTAACTAAATTGAGGAGAGAACCATATTTCTTGATGAACTGAGTCTGATCAGGAAGTTCTGACACTAAATCCTTTAGTTGAGGAGAGATCGCTACAAAATTGATCCAGATGGTCTTCCTGGAAGCCATAGCCTTACGAAACAGAGCAAAGTTAAATCCCTAAGTCCTTGAAATGATTAGTGCAATGTCATGATGTTACGATGTTATGATGTTATGATGTTATGATGTTAAGTAAACAACAAGCACAAACAAGTCACACAACAATCATTCCTAGGTTTTAAGGCTTGCATGAGTTCCATAGGTAAGTACCCTCCCCACTGAAGTTTGGTTGGTTCAACCTGTCCTAGAATAGTAACCGGGTTCTAGAAGGATCTCAAATCATTGACCTTCCTTCAAGTCCACTTCAGTGCAACACCAAGTGGTTAACCGAAGCTTCCCTAAAGTCCAATCTCAAAGAGTGTAGCATCGAGTCTCAACCAACCCCAGTCGGAACCAAAGTCAGTTATCTCACTACTTTCTAATGGCTAGGATGAGTCAATTAGGGTTCTAAAGGTCTGGTTAATGCTTTGATGACACCACGCGGACGCCAAATTTTTCCTCAAGTAAACATGAGGAACATCAGGACATCCAAAGTGTCACATTAACCGTAGCCATCATTTTGACCATTCCAGTATACGCCGGATAGTCGCGATGATCTTTTGCTACTTACCTAAGGTACACTAGATCCGGGTGTAGGATCTTTCACTCAAGCATAAAATACCCAAGCAATCCCATAAAAGTAAATCAGACAATTCAAATAAGTGATCTTGTTTTTTAAGGTAACCTCTCTTTTTAAGGGTCCCCAGCAGAGTCGCCAGTTCTGTCATACGGTGAACTGACTTTTGGTGTGTTTTTGCTTTGGAAAGCAAGATGTCGCGGATAGCAAGAGTCGCCACCGACTTTTCTTTTATCCAATAAGGAAAGGTGGAAAAGAACAGGAAAGACCTTAATTAGATTTTGGGTTCGGGAGGTACATTATACAAAGGGAAGGTGTTAGCACCCTTTGTATCCATGGTTATCCATGGGCTCTTAATTGCTTGATCACTTATGTTATTTTCCTTGTCTGAAAAAGTGTTTGTGAATTGCTTAGAAAATGTTTTGAAAAGAGAGTTTAACTTTGTAATGATTCTTGTACGAATGTATACAAAGTATTTATCTCGTTTAATTTTGAAAGTTGTTTAGAAAAATATAACTTGGCAATGCTTCTAGTATGAATGTATACCAAGTGGTGATTTTCTAGTAGATGTTTTGCAGAGTGTGATGTATGAAAAATGTTTTAGGTTGTGAGTCAGCATTTAAGAGTTATACCTACCCAAGGTCTTTATGCGCATTTCCTATCCTTATGAGGGTAAAACTGTCCTTACTATTGAGAAGTAAGTAGTCTTATCCTTTGGATGTAAACGGGACATCGTAGGGTCATCGATTGGTCATTGAAGGCAACATCTGTAAGGATACCTTAGTATTCGAAGGGACGATCATCATTTAACCGTAGGCTACAACGACGGGTCATCGAGGGACAAAAATCATATATTCGCAGGCAACATCCGAGGGACTATGATTTATCTTATAGGGACATGATGATTTAACCGAAGGGTCTTTGCTAAGTGTATCCCCACATTCGCGGGACATGACTGTAATACCGTAATACCGTAAAACAACAAAGAGAGGTCCAAGATCACATATTCAAAGGAAATATTTTATAATCAATTAGGTAATTAGGATGAATCTCCACATTATAATCAATTAGATAATGAGGATGAATCTCCACAAGGGTATCCCACAAATAAAGTGGAATACCTAGCAAGCTACCTTTTCCGGGAATATGTGAACCCTTACAAAATTCAGCAAACAGGTCAGAATACCAAATCCGGGTGCAATCGAGAATTGCACCAAACAAAAGGAATCACAACAGTCATGATGTCAGGTAAACAATACATGGTGATAATAAAACATGTCAGATGAGCAAAGATCAGAACAGAAAAGTCAGCGACTGTCATGTTCGCTGCTGCCACGCCTAGCGAAGGCCTAGCAAACGCTCGCTACATGTTCGCTTAGCGATGTGCTAGCGAACGGCTGCGGGTTTTGAATTTTAGAACAGTACGATTTCAGCGAGCTCCAAACCCTATGGCGTCCATTACAGAAATTACATGGTTAAACATTCAAGATATTCAGGCATATTTAAATCCACATGCAAAACCTCAAATATATTTATGAATTCAATTATAATATCACATGTAAATTGGGAACATAAAGCGGTAATAGTAATGCAAACCTGTTTGCAATTGAATTGCAACCTTGAATTGGCAAGTCACTCTTAGGGTTGGCGCCGGATTGAGTTGGGCGGAGGTAACCTTTGTGCAGATAGGTTTCCTTCAGGGTTTCCTTTAGGATTGCTCTGAGTTCTTTGGGTTAGCCTCCAGGGTTTGTTGTTCCTTCTCTCTGTCTCCGTCCGTCTGTCTCCTTTTCGTCCCCTGGCTCTGACTGAAGTTGTGGTATTTATAATGAATTTTTGTGACCTAATGGGCTCAGAATGAAGCCCAAAATTTCTGGTGTTCGCAAGCTTCGCTAGGCGAGTGGTGTAGCGAAGAGTTCGCTAGGCGAAGGATGTTGCTCGCCTAGCGAGCAAGCCAGTTTAAGCCATTTTCTGAATTTGGCCACCTGTGTGCTGGGTCTTTGTTCCCTCGAGATCAATGTCTTGAAAAATCAGTTGGAGTGCCTTGAAAAATGCCTTGTAATATTAACGGGCAAATTTTGGGGTATGACAAAGGGGAATAAGATGAAAAGGGAGGGGAATGAATCAAAACTCAAATTGATCAAAGGAGGACCTTTACCAAATTAATATCATCCATTCATTTGGGGAGATGGAATGTACATTCTATCAATCCCCTAAATCCAATGATATTAACTTGACAAAGTCAAATCAACCTTGACCAAGGCCCAACAACAAGAGTCAAACTCAAACAAGTCATTACAATTGGTCAACAAAATTATTTGGCATTTATTTAAATTAAAAATACTAAAATAAGGCATTTAAATTAAATATGGTTTGTCAAATTCCTAAAACCTCATCAAAACACCAAATAAATGGCCATGAGATTTATCATAGGTCAAATAAGGTCAAAGGACCTTGGAGAAAAAATTTCAGAATTTTTAAAGACTTAAAAGTATTTTTAAACCATTAAAAATAATCACAAAAACAATTAAATCATGAAAAATATTAATAATGATCCAAAAAATAATTTTAATTCAGAATATGAAAGAGAAAATTATTTGAATTTTTTTGGTGAAACTCTCATATTTTTTGGATCAATATTAAAATTAATATGAATTAATGAAAATAAAAGGAATAAAACAAAAATAAAAAAATAGCAAAAAATGCGAGCCACTTGATCTCCCTCATTAATTGAGGTGGTAGATCAAGTGGCCTAGAACGCGCGTTCCATGCTACGCGCTAGTCAACTCATTCACACGCCTGGTATTCACAATGGACGCGTGAGATTAAAACGTTTTAAAACAGATCAATGGCTTTGAACACTTGCAGCGTATCGCCGGAGTCCAAAGGCTGGTCGTCTTCTCCGATGACCATGGCCGGACTGGTTCACTCATCACCATTAAGAAAATGACAAAGGAGGACATGATCTGAAAGAGAAAATGGCGTAGAGCACGAATCTGACCTCAATTTTAACTAACTCCACATATATAGAAAGATATTTGGAGTTGAATTTTGAGGTGTGTCAACTGAGTTGCTTCGATTTGTCCTCTAAGCAACTCAATCTTCTTGCCTACATTGGTAGGACTTCAGACAACCAAAGATCCAATATAGTTAAGTAGAATTAAGAGAGAATCGAAGAGATGAAGTTTTTTGAAAATTACCTTCAATGCTATGCAGTTCTTGATGTTGCTTGCTCCAAACACGATCTGATCACACTTGAGAAGCTAGCAGGAAGTGATTAGAGAGGTTGCAAGGCTTTGGATCCTGGAGTTCTTGAATCTCCAACAGTTGAGATTCAAACTCAAATTTCAAGTTAAAATTTATCAGGTTTTCCTTTAGAATGTGAGGGTTTCAATGGGGGGCAAAGCTGGCGCGTAAGGTGTGATTCAAATGAGCATAGAGAGCATGTATTTATAACATGAATGAATGGTATTTGCACACTTCAAATTTTGTCCAATTTCAGCAATGTTGATGGCACGAGTGCATGGGCATGTGTAGGCCTATGATGCAATGCGAAAAGGTCCAAAATCAATTCAAATGAAGTCTGGATGGAGGCTTGATTGTCAAGGCAAAGGGAATTGAAGTTTTGAAGCTTGATTCTTGCCAAAGATGCATCTCTGTTAAAGCCATGCGCAGACCTAGCAAACCTCATCCAAAATGCATGAACTTGGGTTCTTTGGAATGCTTGGGTCAAGGGGAATAAGTTTGACGTTCAACACTTTTTCATTTGGAGCTTGGAACATGGAGAATTTTGAGGTGGAAGTTTGGAAATTTCAACATGTTGAAATTTTTTCTAAGTGTCAAGCCATATATCTCAATATTCCACCTTGCTTAACTTTTTATGTGAGCTTCAAATGAGAAACGTGTCTTCATCAAAGTTGTAGATATTTTAAAGACCTTTTAAATGGTCACCAATTTCATGTAATTTGGAATGATAGAGTTATGCATTTTTGGAGTTTGGAAAAATCACTTGTTCAATGGTATAGGTAAAAAATGACCTATAATGTAACCTCATATCACATGCTCATAAAAGTTGAATTTGATTTCACTCAAAACATAAAAGTTGAATTAGACATCTTGAATTTGATTGTGAAACTTGGAAATCTTTCATATCAAAAAAATTGAGCAAGTTATGGCCTCGGGAAGTTGACTTTCAAATTAGGGTTTAGGGAAACTAGCTCTAGGTATCAACATTAAAGTTGTTTGGAATGTCATTTAGAGAAACGTTTCTCTTGGAATCATTTTCATATGGTGAAAATTGTAGGAGATATGGTCTAGGGAGACCCAGTTTTGATCAGATGAATTTATCTAGCCAACCACCATCGACCAACTTGCTAACCTTCAATTCTCTTGACTTTTTGGCTCATGGTAGATAATATATGAATAAGATTATGAATTTTGAAGTTTCCTTTAAGAGATTTGATCAATTGGTGAGATAGCTTGTTGGAGAAGTTACTCAAGATACCCAGTCAAACTAGGGTTTCCAAGGCAAATCCCCCTCAAACTCTTGAAGGAAACTTGATCAATATAACATGTAGGAATCAATGGAACTCATTCATGATGCTCATAACCATTATTGGATCAATTCATGGTTGTGCTCTTTGTCATGAGGGTCCTAAACCATACATATGAACTTGATAGATCAATGGAGATCATGCCTTACCTACAAAAGAGTTTGGCAAATGCAAAGACATATTTTTGTACTTTGGTTAGTAAAATGATAATATACAAGTATGATACAATCACATGGTACTTGGTGATCTCTCCCAAAACAAACCCAATGAAAGAGGGGTAAGGAGGATGCCAAGGTATGATCCCAATGCTAATGCTTATGATGAAATTGTATGAGGGATCTTAGGGTCAAAATTGGGGTCTTACACTGTTGAAAGAGTATGTTGATGTATTTTCTTGGTCATGTCAAGATATGCCAGGATTTGATACTGATATGGTAGAACATCGGCTGCAGCTTAAACCAGAATGTCCGCCAGTGAAGCAAAAGTTAAGAAGAACTCATCCTGATATGGCTGTCAAGATTAGAGAAGAGGTACATAAACAAATTGATGTCAGTTTTCTTTTCACATCTATTTATCCTCAATGGGTGGAAAATATTGTGTCAGTTCCAAAGAAAGATGGAAAAGTCAGAATGTGTGTGGATTACAGGAATCTGAATGAGGTGAGTCCAAAAGATGATTTTCCTCTACCACATATTAACATGTTGGTAGACAATACAACTAAGTTCAATTTTTTCTCCTTTATGGATGGATTTTACGAGTATAATCAAATTAAAATGGCACCTGAGGACATGGAAAAAACAATGTTTATCACCCCTTGGGGAACATTCTGCTACAGAGTGATGCCCTTCGGCTTGAAGAACGTTGATGCTACATACCAGAGGTCTATGATCTATCCTATTACATGACACGATGCATAAGGAAATAAAGGTATATGTTAATGACATGATTTCCAAGCCTAATACTGAAGAATATCATGTAGATTATTTGTTGAAGTTGTTCCAGCGTTTGAGAAAATTTCGACTCCGCTTGAATCCAAACAGATTCATTTTTGGTGTTCATTCTAGGAAGCTTTTAGGTTTCACTGTCATTCAGAAAGGTACAGTAGTGGATCCGGACAAAGTCAGGGCTATTCGAGATATGCTTGCTGTATGACCCCAATTTTGACCCTAAGATCCCTCATGTTATCTCATCATATGCATTAGCTGTGGGATCACACCTTGGCATCCTCCTTACCCCTCATTCATTGGGTTTGCATTGAGAGAGGTCACCAAGAACATTTGATTGTATCATACTTTGTTTTTCATTATTTACTAACCAAAATACCAAAAATATGTCAATGTATAGTTTGTTGCTTTTTGTAGGTAGTGTGTGTGTTCACCCATGCTCCATCAAGCTCATATCTAGGGTTTAAGACCCTCAGTGCAAGGAGATCAATCAAGAGATGGTTCACATTGGTTCTAGAAATCATATATGGATCCCCATGATTATCATTTAACATTTTTGATAAATAATTCACCAAGAGATTGAAGCTTGTTTTCCTTGGAAACCCTAATTCATCTAGGTATCTTGTGTGACTTCCTCCGCAAGTTTCTTCATCATTTGATCAAATATTTCAATGTATACTTCATATTACATCATATTACACATATATGATCCTCCATGAGTCCCAAATATCAAAAGAATACCAAGTTTTCAAGATGGTTCATGGTGGTTGACCAGAGAAAGTCAACTGGTCAAAATTAGGGTTCCCTAGACCCTATATCCTACAATTTTTATCATATGAAAATGATTCCAAGAGAAACGTTACTCCTTATGACATTCCAAACAACTTTAATGTTTAAGTAAAAAGCTATTTCTTCTTGTAAAGTCATTTTTTATGGTGAACGATTATAGGTCATTTTGTCAGAACCCTATTTAGGAAGTCAACTTCCAAGGACCATAACTTGCTCAATTTTTATGAGATGAAATCCATTCAAGTTCCATGATCAAATTAAAAATGTCCTATCTAAATTTTATGTTTAGAATAAGTTCAAATTCAACAAATCCATATGCCAAGAGGAAACATTATAGGTCACTTTGGGCCATTACCATTGGACAAGTGATTCTCCTCAACTTCTAAAATGCATAACTCCTTCATGCCAAATACAAATGAGGTCCAATTTATGACCAAATTGAATTGGTTTTAAAGATATAAAACTTTGATGAAGGAATGTTTTCCATTTGTAGCCCATAGAAAAAGTTATTCAAGGTGGAAGAAGTGAACATTTGACTTGGTAGTTAGAAAATTTTCAAATATGTTTGATTTTCCAAACTTCCACCATAAAATTCATAATGATCCAAGCTTAAAATGGAAATGTGTTCAACATGAAAGTTGTTTCCCTTGATCCCACCTTTCCAAAAAGTCCAAGGTCATCTTATTTGGCCAAGAAATGAAGGACTTACACATAGGTTCTTTTCCAAGGTTCATTTGGATGGATTTCACATACATTTTCCAATCTCCATTGCATGACCACATGACATGATTTCAGAATTATACATTGGTGATTTTGGACCTGAATACATCACTTGATGGGCCTATCACACGCTCATGCAGGCATGCAAGACAATTGCTAAATTTGGCAAATTTTGGAAGTGTGTGGAAATGAATCACAATGCCTATAAATACAACCCTCTTGGCTCAGAATTAAGGACCTCATGCCCAAGCTTTGAACCTGCAATCCAAACCTTCACCATTAAAGGATAATCTTGAAGGTTTTCATTTGAAAATCGAGCTTCAAATATCATTCTGTTTGCAGATTGAAACTCCAAGAGTCCGAGCTTTTCTTTGATCCAATTCATCTCATACAAGCTTCTGAAGCCAAACCAAGGACAATTGGAAGCAAGATCAAGCAAGGTTGAAGCTCACACGAAGATGATTTTCCAGAATTTTCATCTCTTCAATTCTCTCTCAATCTTCACTATTCTTTGTGATTTTTGGTTGGCTGAAGTCCTGCCAATGTAGGCAACAAGATTGAGTTGCTTTGAGGTCAAATCAAAGCAACTGAGTTCATGATCCTCAAAATTCAAATCCCTATATCTTTTTATATACTTGGAATTGGAGAAAATTGAGGCCAAATTCGTGATTCTGAGCATTTTCTCTTTGAAATAGTGTCCTTGTTTTCCATTTTCCATTGAAATGAAGTTGGACCAGTCCGGTGGAGGTCATCGGAGAAGAAGACCGGAGCCCTAGCTCCGGTGATGTGCTGGCATGCATCTTGGCCATCTAATATCTTTGAATTGTTTTAATCTTAGCCTTCCATATTGATTACCACACGTGCACTGCATTGACCATGACCCACCATGAAACGCGCGCGTGTGACCATCAGATCTGCCACCTCAATTAATGAGGGAGATTTGATGGCCCTTGCTTTTTCTATTTTATTTTTAATTTCTGATTTTATGTTTAATCCACTTATTTTAATTAATTCATAGAAATTTCATTTTTAATCCAAAAAATATGGGACTTTCACCAAAAATCTTTAAATATTTTTCTCTTTCATATTCAGAATTAAAATTATTTTTTGGATTAATTTTGATATTTTTCATGAATTAAATATTTTTATGCAAATTTTTAATTGTTTAAAAATACTTCTGACTTTTCAAAAATCATAATTTTTTTTGTCTAAGGTCCTTTGACCTTGTTTGACCTAGGATAAATCTCTTGGCTATTTATTTGGTGTTTTGAAGAGGTTTTAGGTTTTGACCAAATTAAATTGTATTTTAATGCATTTTTAAATTGATTAATTGATTAAAAATTATGTTGAGCCATTTTATAGGTCTTGTGATGTTTGACTATTTGTTTGGGCCTTGGTCAAGGTTGATTTTACTTTTGTTGGATTAAAACCATTGGATTTATGGGTTTGATGAGATGTACATTTCATCTCCCAAAATGAATGAATGATTTTAATTTGATAAAATTCCTCCCATGACCAATTTGTGTTTCTCTCATTCCCTTCCCTCTTCATCTCCATCCTCATTCTTTTCCATTCCCTCATTTGACCAACAAAATCTCTAATGTCTTAAGGCTAATTGGTTCATCAATGACCTTGTGTCAGATGAACCAATACATGTATGACTGAGATATGTCCATCCCTTTTGATCTTTTTTTTAGTGTGTGGTATGTTTTAGGAGTTTGGTTTATTATACCAAATCTCTAACATGCATTAATACCTAAATTTTTTATTGCCCGACCTCAGATAGTTGTGATTTCTACATAAGTCCAATTACGATTGCTTAACATAGAGTTAAATTTGACCCTAAAGGCATAACATTCTAGTAAGCGAGATTGTAAGTCTCCCATACTTCATGGTATTGTGTGGAAACTTGACCTTTTTTTTCCTTCCCATGGAAGATGTATTGGTTCAAGGATCCATGCTTGTGAATGGATGGTTGAGTGTTCTCCAAAGAATGACTTAATCAATTAAAAGACATCTCTAACACTTGACTAACTCTTGTTAATATTTCTTTACTTTCAAGTCATTTACTTTATGCAATTTAAATTTCAGTCATTTACCATTCATTTCCATTTTACATTTCATTTAACTTGTTTATGTTTATGTCATTTTCACTTTGCTCATTTGAGCCATATCTTGTGATTGTATATATTGTTTGTGCATTTTGATTTTGTTTATGGTCTTAGGATCTTAAAACACTTAATAAACAACAAAAACCCTAAAAAATATTTGGTGGACTGTTGATCTTGATCTGAACTTTTGGACTTTGGATTAGGCAACATTCCCTGTGCAAAAAGGACTTGGCCAATGCCAACATTCTAAGACCAAGTTACTATGAGCTAAGCCTTCATCTGATGCAAGCCTTAACTCTGTTTGAATTCATCTATTACTTTATCTTAGTGCTAATTGTTATTTTGATCTTGTGTCTGATGCTTTGTTCTGAGTTGATCAAGGAATATTTCATCTGGTACAAGAGAAGACAAAGAAGATTGCTAGCTATGGATTTGCTTGCTTGGATGTGGCTATCTTTATTTTATGCCTTGATCTTCATGATGTCTGGATATTTCTATTTCTCCTTGATTATTGCTTGATTCAAAGTCCAAAGGGAAAGTGGGTTTTCTATATGACATTCTTGTCTGTTGGATTACACCTCATTGGTTAGATCTTTTCAACTCGTAACTTTTTAATTTTATGCTTAAGGTAGCCTCTTCATCTTCTCCCACTTCTTAAACTTAAAAATCTCTCCCCCTTTATAAAAACTTTATTTGCTTGTGATTTCAAACTTAGACCTTATTTTAAATAGAACTTTGGCCTTATGCCAATGGATTTTCAAACTTTTTTTCTTAAATCAAATTTATAAATAAACTTAATCATATTGACTTAAAATTTCAAAAGACAAAAAGAACTAACAACTTCATTCAAAATTTTGGTCCTTTGTGCCCTTTTCATTTAAACTTTTTTTAAAAGCAATTCACCAACTTTGAAATTTTTACCACGAACTACGAGGTTTTGATCCCTAATTTTTATGTTGGTACGTAGGCACAAGTCCAAAGGTCTTGTCAAAAACAAAAATATAATCAATGAATTCTTTTCTCATACCCACACTCTATTTTTTCTCAAACATATTTTATACCAAAAACACATACACACATAAAAAAGGGCTCCCTAGGAGTACATATGACACTTTGGGTGCTAACACCTTCCCTCTATGTAACCAACCCCCTTACTTGTAATCTCTGGCATTTTATTAGTTTCGATTTGAAAACTTCTTATCTTTGGGTTTTGTTCGTACTTTTCCCTTTTCCTTTGGAAACAATAAAAGCGCGGTGGCGACTCTGGTTTTATTGACGTTAAGCTTATCCATAGCTTGATGGTCATGAATTTACCGCTACAGAAATTAAGTGGCGACTCTGCTGGGGAGTACTCCTCAGTGGGTTTAACCTACTTTTTGTGTGTATATAATTGTATATTTGATGTTTGTATGTTTGTTTTTATGATATAAGCTGTCTGTTGTGCTTGGTGATCTCTGAGGGATGAGATAAGTTCTAACCCGAACTTGAGTGCAATTAAGATAAGAGGATGGTATAGTCATGTTCAACTTATGTGAAGTAGTCGTTAACAAGTTGGCTTGAGACCTATCTACTCAGTGGAGACCTTTTTGAGTTATTGATGTCACACAAGTTATTTGTGGATAAGCATTACTCTCTCTGATTTGGGGTCCGAGAAGCTGAGGACGTAGAACATTTAACCCAACTTGGCCTATTTAGGACGTAGTGCGTAGACTGTTCAGGTGTATACCTGATAACAGTTGTTACACGATACTTCACTCAGACGAGTTTCTCTTGAGAATATTATGGGTTAATGAGTCAGTCATCCTAACCCGTAGTATCTGATAGATGGGATTAAGACTTTGGGAACTTTCATAAAACATGATCTACAAGTTTTTATCCCTAGTACACTCCTTTGGGATGGTTCTTAACCTGACTCCATACTCGTGACTCACAACAAACCCTTTGATTCTCGATTGATCCGATCAAGTCTCATCAATATCAATGGAACTTGAGTGTTGATAAGGTGAAAACCATAATCCACCAAAATGAATGATTGATCTTGACGATGACTTGATCCATCCCTTGACCTTTGTTTGTGTTTGCCTTATGTGTGTTCCCTTGTTTGTGATTATTGTATCCATGCATACATGCACATCATAACATTCATCACAGAAAATAAATTTCAAGAAACTGGGGTCTTATTTGTAAATATTTTCAGACCATGGATTATGGACGAAGGAACACTAAGAAGTACGGTTTCAGATGTTCCGATTTGAAAGAGCTAAGGAAGTGTTCATCTTTTGTATTAGATCCCTTGGACTTCAAGCAACGTCATGGGAAGATTTTGTCAGTGATATCTGCTAATATGGTTGAAGGACTTCTGAGTGTGTTGGTTCAGTTCTATGACCCTCTCTACCGGTGCTTCACTTTTCCTGATTATCAGCTTGTGCCTATGTTAGAGGAGTATTCCCACCTCTTGGGAATACCTGTATCTGACAAGGTACCTTTTAGTGGATTGGAAGAGATTCCCAGATCTCATGTTATAGATGAAGCTCTTCATTTGAAGAAATCAGAGATTGATGCCCATTGGGTGAATAAAGGAGGTATTCTTGGGTTGACTTCCGAGCTCCTCATTGGTAAGGCTACTGTCTTTACTCAAGACAATAGTATGGATGCTTTTGAAGCCATATTTGTTCTGCTCATCTATGATCTAGCTTTGTTCCCTAACATTGATGGTTTTATTGATGTTAACGCCATTAAAATCTTCTTGATTGGGAATCTTGTTCCTACTCTGTTGGGTGACATGTATTTCTCTTTGCATTTGAGGAATTCTAAAGGTGGTGGGACTATTGTGTGTTTTGTTCCTCTTCTGTACAAGTGGTTTATTTCGCACTTGCCTCAGACGCCTGCTTTCTTGGAGAACAAACAATGTCTACGGTGGTCTCAGAGACTTATGTCTCTCACTAATGATGATATTGTTTGGTATGATTCTGCATTAAGTAGTATGGATATTATTGATAGTTTATGGTGAATTCTCTAATGTGCCTCTCATTGGTACACAAGGAGGAATCAACTATAACCCTGCTTTGGCTCGTCATCAACTTGGGTTCCCCTTGAGAGACAAACCTAATAACACTCGGGTAGAAGGTATTTTCTATCAAGAGGGTAAAGATCCCTAACATTTGAAGTAGATTATGGTACGTGCAACTATGTAGCTTTGGAAGCATACACTATTTGGGAGAAAATGAGAGCTTTGGAGCTGAAGATGTCGTACGCTTGTGAAAGACCTATGTCTTCGGTTGTGGCTGAGCCATCAACTCTCCTTAACCCAGATGTAGAGGAGTTGGAAGACACACTCACCAAGATGAAGCAAGAGAAAGATCTGTGGGAAGAGCGGTTCCATGCTTTAAGTTGAAAGCACGAAGAGTTGCAACTTGAGTTGAAAGACAAGGATGCGCTTATTGAGATTCTTGAGGATCGAGCAGTGAAGAGACAGAGAGAGCCAAAGGTTCTATCTTCCTCTAGTATGCTGATCGCGACTTTATGAGTCGAATTTGGGGTACAAACTGCAAGTGCACAGTTCTATCGCGTAGTTTTAAAAGATATCGATCCCACAGGGACTTATGAATCGATATACCGTTATCTAAGGTTACTTCGTAAAGCTAAGGCAGGTAATACTTTGATTGTTTAGGGGAAAAGCTAAAACTAAAATAAGATCTAAAATAAATATCTAATAAGCGGATATCGGTATGCAGTTCGTCGTAATTAGGGAATCAATTCTTTGTTGGTTTCTTGGTTTTAAAATAAATCTTTTTTAGTTGACGCTATTGATTAAAAGTTTTATCTCAAACTCTCGCTCTGTTGAATAAACTATGATTTTATATTAACGTAGCTGTCACTTATAGTTAAGTCAAAAACCACTTTTTGAAAATAATAGAATCCGTAGAAACTCTTTTTAAGAAAACACTAATCGTTTAAACACCCTTATCTCAAACTCTCGCTCTGTTGACTTAGGTTATATAATTAAATTCAAATGCTTAACTCTCGTCCTCACATTCAATCTTTAAAAATACTTTTTGAAAAAGATTAGAATTTAATTAACTCTAAAAATTGCTCTCGCCCTGATCTAGAATTAATGTCCAATTTACACTGTCCAGTCAAAACCTCAAACTCTCGCTCTATTGATTTTAACTTCTTTATGTCTTTTACTTTCGTACAAATACTTTGTTACTAAACCTGTAAATTGAGACCGTAAAAAGAGTGATTTTAATTTTAAACTTAATTAAACCAACTTAGTTTTGATTCCTTCATTCCGCTTACTTTACATACCGATACCTAAATAATTTAGCCAGACATACTAAACAGACTTAAATAAATATCATGCATAAACAGATTCATCTCAGGCAAATAATATAAATAAACAGTAAAACAGGGCATATATAAATTCAAACAATAATTAAAGAACCTGAGAAATTAAATAGCAGTCTTGAACACTCCACCACAGGTCGGTTGGATCTGTTCTTGAATTCTTCAATCAGGCAGGAAAATAAAAGCGAAGGAATAAAAAAAACTAGATTCTAACGTAAGGTTAGATCCGGTAAAAGGTACACAATAGTTTCCGGTGTAGAAACTATTGTGCGAAAAAGAATTAACTAAATGCTAAAAAGGAAAATAGAAATTTCAAGGGAAAACAATATAAAACTCGTACAAGTATTGCTGTAAAAATATGCTTAAGCTGCTGGAAAAGAAAAAATGCGAAAAAGCGAAAGCTGGAAAAAGTGTGGAACCTCTGCAGGGTTTGCAAAGCTGATATTTATACTGGTACTTTCTGTAACGGTTTCCAAAAGTAGTCCGCGTCAAAGGTCTTCACGTAGCGAATGGTTAGGCGTGCAAATAGGACTCAACGTCTCTGAAGGCAAAAATATAGGGGAATGGTGTGACGTCCGTCACACCATGTGTGACGCTCGTCACAGGAGTGTGCATAGCGTGACGCTCGTCACAGCCTCTGTGACGCTCGTCACAGGCACAACGCCTGTGCTTTTTTTGGGCTGGGCTTTGGCTTTTGATATTTGTTTCCAAAAACTTCTTTCTGCATCTCCTTTTCTTCCCTTTTTTACTTGTGCTTCAAATAAACTACCTGAGATAAATAGAAAGGAAATACCGAGTAATATCGAGTAAAATGAAATAAATTGAAGCAAATAATAATATAATTTAATTGAATTAAGTCCTAAAATGTGATATAGTTTCATGTTATCAAACTCCCCCATACTTAGATCTTTGCTTGTCCTCAAGCAAAATACAGTATAGAACTTGTTTTAAAAAATTTAGCCAAATGAAATTTCAAAACACACATCAATTCGTACTAGGTTGCATGTAAACCTTGTTTAGAAGTAACTTGAGTTTAATCTTGACATCAACAACCACCGTCACAACCTCAGATAACCTCACCTTATGCAAACCAGTTCAAGTAATGCCATTATAGCTATCCTAGTTCCTTTACTCTTATTTCACCCGTTTTCATTCTAGCGAAATCACATTAAGCCCTTTATCTTTTCGCGCACATAATGGAGTAACCGGTTAGTGATTCTGATCCCTTTTTAGCTAGAAGTTCTGGTATATAAGTCGGATAACTTCGTTATTCAGTCCATTGCAAATTGCGGGGGATCGGACCGTAGTCCGCCCTACCAAGTTTAGTACCAGATACCTGCTGAACCAACTCATAATGGATCTCTCATATTATGCTTTTGTATGATCTTCAACCTTTAGATTAAATGATCTGGTAAGGATCACCTAACTTAATTAGTGCATTTCCTGATATATATATATATATATATATATATATATATATATATATATATATATTTTATGTTACTTTGGGAATCATTCACTTATATTCATCGACCTTCCACGTGGTTTGCTATTAAGATGGTGCTGACTTCTCGTATAAACTACTCGGGGTTACTATAAAACTAAAAGTTCAAGGGATTGGTATAATAGGTACTTATCCTGATCTGACATGTTGAGGTTCTTAGAGCGTTGTTATGGTAATAATTTTTGTTTTGATTTCACTCAAGTTTTATAAAATAAGCGACCTTTATACTTATTGAGTGTGATGAATTTTTGTTATGGCTCAGAAAATTGAGGCGAATAGATAATAGAAGGTTTTCACATTTGGGACTTAACTTAAAATAAATCTATATTATAAGAAATATTATTTTATTATTATTATTTTTTTTTATAAGGGAAATAACAATGAAAAGAAAGATACATACTTGAAAAGGAAAAAGGAGGATAGAAAGAACATGGTTTTCCCCCCCATACTTGAATGAAACATTGTCCTCAATGTTTGAAGGAAAAAATGAATTACAAAAAGAAAGGAAAAAGAAAACTAAAGTTAATGCTGCCTTCCGCCTCTTGTTCTTGGACCTGGTGATCTTTGACGTACTTCTAAGTTGTCGAACCTGCTAAGCAAATTAGTGAACCGCTGGTCGGTTATGGCATTCCTCTCTTCCTGCTGTTGTTGCATTTGGCGCATCATTAGCATCATGTCAAGATTCTGTGCTTGCATACCATCGATATCATCCATGATGTCGTCATTGGTTGCAGGCCTTCTTCGTCGACGACGTCGGGAGGATGGGCCAGCTGCAGTATCGGAAGGGTTGAGCGGGACTGATTGTTGTGCAGGAGCATGATCACCTTGCTCCATTTCTTCGAACTCGTCTATAGACGGGTGTGCATGTGAAGGCTCGGTGGCTTCGGGAGCATTCAAATCATAGAGGTGGCGGTTGGGATTGGTGACATCTGTTAGGGAAATGTTGGGGAGAACAACGCTTGGGACGGCCTGGTTATTCACGATAAGGTAATATTTTCCGCCTACTCTGTTCTTTATTAGGCGGCTGGACCGACAGTAGCTGATATCCATAAATAGGGGAGGTAAAGATTCTAAAGTTTGGAGTCTATCCCCTAGGTTTAAGCCAAGTGCTATGGTGGTGATTAATCCACCAATTACAAAAGGTTGACGGCCTCTAGCACATAAGGTGCGGATATGATGAAATAGGAAGGAGGCAGCGTTTACCTTAGCCTGCGGTTCGAAGACGCATTCGAGGAAGAAGAGTTCCTTTGCGTTGACCTTGCTGTTGTTCGGTCTTCCAAAAACGGTGTTTTGTAGGATGCGGATAAAGTACCGAATAGTTGGGTTATGTATATGGGAAACAAGGAGCTCTTCCCAGTTGTTGGCATCTACACCGGATATTTTCTTAAAGAGGTCGAAAGCGGCAACTGTGCTCCAATTCAAGTTTGGAGGGATTCTGGGGTAGACTTGACCTTCTGTGAGGAATTGTAGCATGGTAATCAATTGGTTTTGGGTTAAGGAGTACTCGGTGTTGAACATACGGAAGGTTGCGGTACCGGTTAAGAATTCGTCCTCACCGGCGGAAGTGTTGTACGCGTATGAACTTAAGAATTCTAAGGTTAGGGAGGGGTAGGTGGGTTGATTATGCGTGCATAGAAAGGTGAGATCGGAAAGGCGGAGCATCCACTCGATACCTTGAAGTAATCCTAATTGTTGTAAACAAGTTGAATCGGGATACCTGGTAGAAGTGACACCGCGTTGTTGAAAGCACTCGAATTGCTCCCTTTGATAGTTTTCATCTTCGGATCGGAAGATGATATTTCCGAAATTCTGATTTCCCGCCATACTGATGAATGAATTTAAAGGAGTAATAAAGAAAAGAAATGTATTTGATATTAGAGAGTGGTTTGTGGTGAATGAAGGAAGGTTTGGTGGGTATTTATAGGAAAAAAAATTTGGAAGTTGGAAAAGAGGTGGTTGAAAAGTGAATAAATGTGGGTTAATGGGAATAAATGGGGAAGGTAAAAAGGTGAAAGCTTGTAACGTTCGTCTCCAACGGCACTGTAACGTTCACCTAGTTAGAAAGGTGTTACGCTCGTCACAGGGGCGTGACGGGCGTAACAAGTACTTGGCGTACCGTCCGTCATAGATTGTGTGACGCTCGTCACACAGTCTTTTTGGCATGGTTCAGCTAGCGTTCTTCATAATGATTTTGGTAAATTATTTTTACTATTTCGTTTTGCTTTGCTTCAGATTATTTTATTTTGCTATTTAAATTTCTCTTCCATGCCATTCTACTTTGCATAATAGTGCATAAATATATTGTTCTTTAATAAGTCATGTAGGCAGCAACAGTAGAGAGCATAATAGATATTACATAATAAAATAAATAAATAGCTTCAATAAAATAATCATAATGTAACATTGGAAGAAAAAAAAATTGCGAAAGAGAAACAAATACGAACATGAATTTAAATAACATTAAATAATAAAACTAACTAAAACTAGATAACTAAGAAAAATAAATTCTATCCATCTGCACAATCTCTGGCCGGAGGAGCAAAGGAGTTAACACGGTTTAGCAACTCGCGAAACTGATTTGTCATATCGTTCATGTATCCTTGAACTTCGTGTCTCATGTTAGCGAACTCTTCTCTGAGGGCTTCTTGTTCTGACATCAAAGCTTCAATGGCAGTGTTATAATCAGTTCCGGGCATATGATGTCTAAGGTCGGGTATTGCCAATTCTTCGGTCTGAACAGGTTGAGGAGGAGGATCAATATCATAATAGCCAGAGGGTGTCTGAGGGTCAGATTCGGCATAAGGAATCTGGTCATCACAAATCTCATAGTCCTGGATGGATTCAGTGGATCTAGCAGTAGAGGGGGTTTCGTTCAGATTGTAGAGCCAGTTATTGCGGTTATGAACACTAGTCCTAGGATCGGGCATGGTGAATAGGCAAAGGACTTGGTTATTAATTATAAGCTCAAACTCATCAGACCCTAGGTTTGCTATAAACATAGTGTTGAAGAGGAAAGGTATACTCATAATAGTAATGCCACAAAAAGGGCTTAAGTCAAGCATAGGCTGACGTAATCCAATAGCATTACCTATCATAGTTATCAAACCGCCTATTCAAATTGGTGCTCGCTCATCTTCGATAAGGTGGTCCAAATTTGCTAACATAAAAGTGGCACCGTTTACTGGACGGTTCTGGGAAGCACAAAATATGATGAAGAGTTCATCACGTGAAACTGTGGTACTGTTTGGCTTCTTCCCAAATAAGGTGTGGGTCAGGATCTTATGGAAATAACGGAAGGCCGGGTTATGTATGTATCCAGAGAGAAACTCATGTTCCTCGGGATCGTCATTTCCAGTCAAGTTACCCCAAAAGTGTTCAAGTTCTCTATATTCAAAAAGTTCTTCTTGGCTCACTGTGAATGTGTCAAAGGATGTAGGGAAACCTAAAAGGTTGGTAAAATCTTGAATATTAAATTGGTACTCCATGTTACACATTCTGAACTGGATAAAACCTCTGCTTATTCCTTTTCCATGGCTGGGTAGATAGATCAGAGAACTAAGGAATTCTAGAGTCAGTCTCCGGTATGTGACAGAATGTCTACGGATAGGGGAGGTTTCCCACCCTATCTGACTCAGCAAATACAGGACACTTTGTCTTAGTCCAAGGGCAGTCATTGCCCAGTCATCAGCATACAGACTAGGTAGCATCTCTCTCGTGGCTAGTTCCTCAAACTTTTGTTTCTGAGCTGTTCCTCTGAATTTGATACCCATACGATCAATTTGTCCCATCAGGTTAGTGTTAGCTAGAGAAAAGAAAAACAAGAGTTTTAGTCAAGATTTGGCCAAATGCCGAAAGAAGAGAAAAGTTTTTAATAAATTAAGAATGAATACTAAACAAAAATTAAAAGAATAATTAAGGAAGAAATAGAAAAATAAAAAATGATAATAGAAGAAAATAATAAAATATTTGTGGGTTGTCTCCCACTAAGCGCTTTGTTTAATGTCGCAAGCTCGACATAAAAACTATCAATTATAATCTATAAGTTCTTGAGGCATTTCGTCTAAGTGCAAGACTTGCGAATCTTCAGTGTTTTCTGCATAGTGATAATGTTTTAGACGTTGCCCGTTTACGGTAAATGGTTCCATAGATTTGCCTTTAATTTCTACTGCTCCACTGGAAAAAACATTGGTGATTTGAAAAGGACCTGACCATCTAGATCGTAGTTTTCCCGGGAATAACTTTAGCCTGGAGTTAAATAAAAGGACTGTATCGCCTTGTTTGAAGATTTTCCTTGATATGCGCTTGTCATGCCATTGTTTTGTTCTTTCTTTGTAGATTCTGGCATTTTCGTAAGCGTCTCTTCTGAGTTCCTCTAATTCGCTTATATCAAGGATTCTCTTTTCACCGACGGATTTATAGTTTAAATTTAGATTTTTTATGGCCCAATAGGCTTTATGTTCTAATTCTACCGGGAGGTGAAAGGATTTTCCATAAATTAGCTTAAATTGGGTTGTCCCTATGGGAGTTTTGTAAGCAGTTCGGTAAGCCCATAAAGCTTCTGGTAATTTCAATGACCAGTCTTTCCTTGAAGTGGCGACTGTTTTCTCTAGTATCTGTTTGATTTCTCTGTTAGACACTTCCCCTTGCCCACTGGTTTGAGGGTGGTAAGGTGTCGCTACTCTATGTCTTACGCCATACTTAAGCAGTAGTTTTTCGAGTACCTTGGATATGAAATGCGATCCACCATCACTGACTACTATTCTTGGGACACCAAACCTTGGAAATATTATATTCTTAAAGAGTCTAGTTACTACTCGTGTGTCGTTTGTTGGAGAAGCTATAGCTTCAATCCATTTCGATACGTAGTCAACTGCCACGAGTATGTATTTGTTACCGAAAGAGGATGGAAAAGGTCCCATGAAGTCTATTCCCCACACGTCGAAAATCTCTACTTCCAAAACGCCCTTTTGTCGCATCTCGTCACGTCTAGATATGTTTCCTGTGCGTTGACATCTGTCACATTTCTTAATAGCTGCATGTACATCCTTCCATATATTTGGCCAATAGAAACCGGCTTGTAGGATTTTAGAGCAGGTCTTGGATGTACTTGCGTGTCCACCATAAGGAGCGGAGTGACAGTGTTGGATTATATTTTCTACCTCTTCTTCGGGTATACACCGACGGAAAATACCATCAGGGCCTCTTTTAAAAAGTAAGGGGTCATCCCAGTAATAATGTTTTATGTCATAGAAGAATCGTTTCTTCTGTTGGTAGGATAAGGTAGGTGGAACTATTCCGGCAACTAAATAATTGACGAGGTCAGCGTACCACGGTGTAACAGATATAGCTAAGGTGGTTTCTACCTGTTTATCAGCGTTATTTTATTCTAAAGTAGCTATAAGTTTATCGTACGAGAAATCGTCGTTAATTGATGTTCTTTCCGGTTCAAGGTTCTCAAGTCTAGAGAGGTGATCCGCTACTACGTTTTCAGTTCCTTTCTTGTCTTTGATTTCCAAATCGAACTCTTGTAGCAACAAGATCCACCTTAGGAGTCTAGGTTTAGCATCCTTTTTAGTTAAGAGGTATTTGATAGCAGCGTGGTCAGTGTAGATGATTATTTTGGCTCCGACCAAGTAGGAACGAAATTTATCTAGCGCAAACACTACTGCTAGAAGTTCTTTCTCGGTTGTGGCGTAATTCATTTGTGTTTCATCTAGAGTTCTACTTGCGTAATATATAACGTGAAGCTTTTTATCTTTTCGTTGTCCTAAAACAGCACCTACAACGTAATCACTAGCATCACACATTATTTCGAATGGTTCGTTCTAATCTGTGTCTGCATTATGGGCGCGGAGATCAGTGCTTGTTTAAGCGTTTGAAATGCTTCTAAACATTTATTGTCGAATATGAATTCAACATCTTTCATTAATAACCCGGTCAAAGGTTTAGTTATTTTAGAGAAGTCTTTAATGAATCGTCGGTAAAAACCGGCATGTCCTAAGAAGCTTCGTACTTCTCTCACAGTTTTCGGGGGTTGAAGATTTTCGATTACCTCTATTTTAGCTTTGTCTACTTCAATTCCTCTGTTCGAGATGATGTGTCCTAAAACAATTCCCTCTTGTACCATAAAGTGGCATTTTTCCCAATTAAGTACTAGGTTTACTTTTACACATCGCTCTAGAACTCTCTCTAGGTTTTCAAGGCATTCTTCAAAGCTTTGTCCGCATACGGAAAAGTCATCCATAAATACTTCCATGATGTTTTCTAGAAAATCGGCGAATATTGCCATCATGCACCTTTGGAAAGTTGCAGGAGCATTACACAAGCCAAACGACATTCGTCTATAAGCGAAGGTACCAAAAGGGCACGTGAACGTTGTCTTTTCTTGGTCATCAGGGTGAATTGGTATTTGAAAGAAACCTGAGTAACCGTCTAGATAGCAGAAATGAGAATGTTTTGCTAATCGTTCTAACATCTGGTCAATGAATGGTAAAGGGAAATGATCTTTTCGGGTTGCTTTGTTTAGTTTCCTATAGTCAATGCACATTCTCCATCCCGATTCGATTCGTTTGGTTATAGTTTCTCCTTTTTCATTTTCAATGACTGTTATACCTCCTTTCTTTGGTACTACGTGTACAGGACTAACCCATTTGCTATCAGATATAGGATATATGATACCTGCCTCTAATAACTTGGTTATTTCCTTCTTCACTACCTCACTCACGATCGGGTTTAGTCTCCTCTGGTGTTCCCTAGAAGTTTTACAATCTTCTTCTAGCATGATGCGGTGCATACAAATAGAGGGACTTATTCCTTTAAGATCGGTGATGTTGTAACCTAGTGCGGTTGGATATTTTCTTAAGATATGCAGGAGTTTTTCTGTTTCGAGTCTTCCTAGGTCAGCATTAACTATCACTGGTCGTTCAAGCTCTAAGTCTAGGAATTCATATCTCAGATTCTTGGGAAGTGTTTTCAGGTCTAAGGTTGGTTTCTTAAGGCATTGCGTAGGGTCCGGTGTTATTGCTAAACATTGGTTAAGTTTGTCTTCTACAAGATAGTCAGATGATTTGTCTTTTTCTAACTCCGTTTCTTTTATGCATTCATCGATGATATCCATGAAGTAACATGTATCTTCTATTGCAGGTGCTTTCAAAAATTGGGAAAGAATGAACTCAATTTTCTCTTCTCCTACTTCAAAAGTGAGTCGTCCTCGTTTTACGTCTATGATTGCACCGGCAGTTGCTAAGAATGGTCTTCCCAGTATAATGGGTGTAACTTCATCTTCTCTAATATCCATAATTATAAAATCAGTTGGAATGTAGAATTGACCTATGCGCACTGGAACGTTTTCAAGAATTCCTACAGGATATTTGACGGAACGATCTGCTAGTTGCTGATCGGTCACCATTTTACTTGATTTTCATCATGTTCTCGGCCAAAATTCATCAATGTGGTAACCTTTTATTTTGAGTTTTAGTGTTTGAATTTTAAGTATTTCATAGTTGAGTAAGTTTTATGCTTATTTTGCTTTTGGTGTTAATTTAAGTTTTTAGATGCGTTTGATGTCGTTTCCATGGTATTGTGCATGTTTCAGAAGTAGTTGAAGAGTCGGAAGTGCCAAGGCAACAATGGAAGAGTGAAAGAAAAAGAAATAAAATATAGAAGGAAATTCCTGGAGCCAAACACGGCCCGTGTCTCCTGACACGGCCCGTGCTGCAAGAAGACCTTCTTCCCATACAAAAACCAGGGGGCTGACACGGCTGGCCGTGTTGCTTGGCACGGCCCGTGTCAGCAAGTCTGAAGGAAAATCAAAAATAAAATAATTGAAGAGCCAACACGGCCGGCCGTGTTGCTTGGCACGGCCCGTGTTGGCTGCGCGCTGAATTTTTCTGATTTTCTATTTTCACTCATGAAGTGATCCCGAAGGGCAATTTTGACTTTTTGACTTGGCTGTAATGTGTACTACACTATTTAGACCTAATGGAAAGACAAAGAGGGGGAAGAAAACAAAGAGAACGAGAGAATCAAGATTTTTGGAGAACGGAGATCATCAAGCGCGGAAGCAATTGAAGATCAAAGCTATCTAATCTCTTGTAATGTCTAATCTTATATTTGTACCTTCTTTGAATACTATAATGAGCTAAACCCCCCAATGCTAGGGGGGTGTCCCTGAATTGCTTTTGTAATGAACCTCTTTCCTACAATGTTATGAATGTCTATGTTTTTATGAAATCAATTTGTTATATCACGGATGTAATGCTTGCCGTATTGGAAAATTAGGTATTGATTTGGAGGTAAAGGAGGTCTGACAAATCCCTTTATCACTATGTGTATAACAGCATCGCTAATTTCTCTTAGGAATGAGGATCTAATAGTGATGAATGGAAATTCTTGATATTCATACATGGGACTAATATTCTTTTGAATGGCTAAGGAATTGGGATTTAAAATTGAATGTTAATGGTTTCTGGCTAAGGAATTAGGGGAAACTACTCTTGAGAACCATATTGAATCATTCGAACATAGATATCATAAAATAAGGATTAAGTTTATTTCAGAGCAATTCATACACCCTTGATCTAGCATGTTTAACTTTTCTGCATTCAAAAATCTCTATTTTGCCTTTATATTTTACAAAGCAAATTCATTCTTCACTTACCAACCCAAGGTTATTTTGTTTAATTGAATCATTATCAACACTGATAGTTCCTACGCAGTCCTCGAGATCGATACTCAGGATAATTCCTTTCATTACTACATCGGTAAAATAGTACACTTGCTATTTTCCTGATCAAGTTTTTGGTGCCGTTGCCGGGGACTGCCAAACTATCTGTTAATAATTATTCAATTGGAATTTTGTTGCTCTGTAACTAAAATTTTACTTTATTTTATTTGTTTATTTCACTTTGCCTATCCTAACCACTGTCTAATATTTTATGCGAGGTAAGGCCTCAGCTGAATTTCTTTTTGACGCAGAACCAGAATGATCGTTGCGAGCACGAATCAGAAAAGCCCGACACGACAGACTGGAAGTGACAGAAGAACCGCTGATAGTTTCTGATTCTGAGAAAGAGGGAACCGTTTCAATTCATTCGGAACACTCTGATTCTGGAAATTCTGATACCGAACCTGAAACTATGGCAGCTGACCCACCTCCTGCGGAGAGACTATTAGGTGATTACGGGGGAGCTAATGCCCCGCCTGGAAGGATGACAATCGTGAATCAACCAGTCAATGTTGCCCACTTTCAACTTCATCCCTCAACGATACGGCAACTAGAAAGGAGACCTTTCTCAGGAAAAATTAACGAAGATGCCAACAAGCATTTGCAAAGGTTTCTGACTATGACTACGTCGTTAAAGATTGAGGGGCATTCTGAGGAAGCTAAGAAGCTGGTCATGTTTCCGTTTACATTGTCAGAAGATGCTGAAGAGTGGTTCTACTCTTTACCTGCTGGAAGCATCACAACTTGGCAACAGATGGAGACAACTTTTCTCAACGAGTACTTTCCGGCCTCTGTGTACATCCGAAAGAGGTACGACATAGTGAATTTTAAACAGAAGGAAGGAGAGTCACTTGGAGATGCGTATAAAAGGTTTAAACGATTGTTGGTTGCATGTCCTACACATAATATGGATGCAACGGAGCAAATGCAGAATTTTGTAAATGGTCTTCGGATGAAGACTAAGCAACTCATTGACACAGCAGCTGGTGGCTCAACCAACTTTACAACGGCCACTGGTATTAAAAAGATTATCGAAGCCATTGCAGCCAATGAGCACCTGGAGTTGTATGACCACAGTGTGAGTCAACCCGAAGGGATAATTGACCTGAAATTGGCAAGTCAAGTGGTGAAGATGGAAGATCAAGTAGCAGCTGAAGTAGAAAGAAGACTGAAGAAGATGGCTATCGATACTCAAACTGTGGCACAAGTTCAACCGGTTCAACCAACGCAAGCTAGTAATTGTGAAATTTGTGGAGGACCTCATCTTACTGCACATTGCGTTGCAACCGCACAACAAATTGAGGAGATTAAGTTTCTAAGGCAGAACAACCCTTATTCGAATACATACAATCCGGGTTGGAAAAACCATCCAAATTTCTCATGGAAGGATCAACAAGGACATGTGCAGAACCAACCACAGCAACAACAGTTTCGACCTCAGCAACAATAACCATATCAACAACAGTTTCAGCAACAGGTACCAAGAAAAGCTGATTGGGAGCTTGCCATTGAAAAGATGGCCGCTCAAAGCTCTCAATTTCAAGAAGAGACTCGAAGTAATTTAAAAAACACAGGTGCTTCAATTAAGAATCTTGAAATACAGATGAGTTAGATAGCCCAACAACTAGCGGGTTCTCAACAACAAGGCGTGTTACCGAGTTCTACGATTACTAATCCAAGAGAAAATAATCATGTGAATGCGGTGACCACAAGAAATGGTAAGTCGAAAGAAGTACCTGAAAAGAGTTCTGAAGAAGAAGACTTATTGCTTGAAGTTGATCTAGAGATAAAAGAAAATGAGGTCGCGAACGAAGAGGTCACTAGTGATGAAAGAGTGGTAAAAGACAAAGTTATTGATCCAAAACCGGCCGTCAAACTACCATACCCAACAAGAAATAAGAAGAAAGGGCAGCATGAGAAAAACTTTGAGAAGTTCCTGGAGATGTTTAAAAAGCTTGAGCTAAACATCCCGTTCTTGGAGGCGCTTGAGCAAATGCCTACCTACGCTAAGTTCATGAAAGACATCATCTCGAAGAAGCGGACCATAGAGACTAACCCGATCATTCTAACGGAAACTTGTAGTGCCATTTTGCAGGGTATGAAGGTTCCGGTGAAGAAGAAGGATCGAGGTTCTGTAACTATTCCTTGTACCATTGGAGATAGATCCTTCAAGAAAGCTCTAATTGATTTGGGAGCGAGTGTAAGCCTTATGCCGCTGTCCATTTATAAGAGGTTGGGGATAGGAAAAATTCAAGATACAAGAATGACACTCCAGTTTGCTGACCACTCTGTGAAGAGACCTTATGGGATAGTAGAAGATGTGCTAGTAAAGATCGACAAGTTTGTGTTTCCGGTGGATTTTGTCATTTTGGAGATGCCGAAAGATGAAGAGATACCAATCATTTTGGGGAGACCATTTTTAGAGACCGGGAGATGTTTGATCAACATAGAAGAAGGAACGATGACTTTGAAAGTGTATGATGAAGAGTTAAAAATTGATGTGCGAAACACCATGAAGTACAAGGATGATGTTGCCACTAGTCAACATATTGAGATAATTGATCAAATATGTGAGAAGACAAATTGCTTGACAACACAAAAATTACCTTTGGAAAGAGTGTTGAGTTTATCAATTTTTAACGAAGAGGAAATAGTTGACGAGAAGGATATGGAAGTAGTAGCCATGATGGAAACATCACCACCTTTCAAAGGTTATCGACACAACCGGTGGGAAGATTTACGGCAGCCCTTAGTGGAAGAAAAGAAAGATGAACAAAAGAAGGGGACCGAATTGAAACAACTCCCGGAAAGCCTCAAATATGTCTTCCTAGACACAGAGAGTAAGTGCCCGGCCATCATAAGTTCACATCTAGAAGTTCTTCAGGAAAATAAGCTTGTCAAAGTTTTAAAAAAACATAAGAGTGCTATTGGCTGGTCTATTGAGGATTTGAAGGGAATAAACCCTACAATATGCATGCACAAAATTCTCATGGAAGATGATTACAAGCCGGTTGTCCAACCTCAACGACGACTTAACCCAGCAATGAAGGAAGTGGTCAGAAAAGAGGTGGTTAAACTGTTAGATGCAGGGATGATTTATCCCATATCTGATAGTTCGTGGGTAAGTCCTGTTCATGTGGTGCCAAAGAAAGGTGGAACTACAGTGATAAAAAATGAGAAGAACGAGTTGATACCAACAAGGACAGTCACTGGTTGGCGGGTATGCATCGACTATAGAAGACTGAATCTTGCCACCAGGAAGGACCATTTTCCCTTACCATTCATTGATCAGATGTTGGAAAGGTTAGCCGGTCATGACTACTATTGCTTCCTCGATGGCTACTCGGGATACAATCAGATAGCTGTTGCACCAGAGGATCAGGAGAAGACCGCATTTACATGCCCTTTTGGTATTTTTGCCTACAGAAGAATGCCATTCGGGTTATGTAATGCACCAACAACGTTTCAGAGATGCATGCAATCAATCTTTGCAGATATGCTTGAGAAGCATATGGAAGTCTTCATGGACGATTTCTCAGTTTTTGGTAAGTCTTTCGATAATTGCTTGACTAACCTTGCTCTGGTGTTAGAAAGGTGCCAACAAACAAATCTTATCCTGAACTGGGAGAAGTGTCACTTCATGGTACGTGAAGGGATAGTCTTGGGTCACAAAATTTCCTACAAAGGAATAGAAGTGGACAAAGCAAAGATTGAAGTCATCTCAAAGCTTCCCCCACCGATGAATGAAAAAGGTATTAGAAGTTTCTTAGGGCATGCGGGTTTTTACCATAGGTTCATAAGAGATTTCTCTAAAATAGCAAAACCCTTAACGACTCTTTTAGTTAAGGATAATACCTTTGTTTTTGATAAAGAGTGTGCTGTGGCGTTTGAAACACTAAAGCAAAAATTAGTATCAACACCTATTGTTGTAGCCCCGGACTGGTCTCTTCCGTTTGAGATAATGTGTGATGCAAGTGATATTGCAGTGGGGGCAGTTCTTGGGCAGCGTCGAGAAAAATTGTTACATGTCATTTATTATGCTAGTCATGTGTTGAACCCCACACAGATGAATTATGCGACAACTGAAAAGGAGTTGTTAGCCGTAGTGTACGCCTTTGATAAATTCAGGCAATATCTGCTGGGTTCTAGAGTCATTGTGTATACTGACCATGCTGCTTTGAAGTATCTTTTTGCTAAACAGGACTCTAAGCCAAGACTTCTTAGGTGGATCTTACTCCTTCAAGAGTTTGATGTGGAGATTCGTGACAAGAAAGGATGTGAGAACACTGTTGCCGATCACCTCTCCCGTATATCACCTATCGAAGAGACAGAAGACAAGCGTCCAATAAAGGACGAGTTCGTCGATGAACATATCCTCGCTTTCAACGGAGTGCCTTGGTTTGCCGATTATGCAAACTATCTGGTCGGTGGGATAATCCCCGATGATTTTGATGCTAACAAGAAGAAAAAGTTTGTGCATGATTGCAGGTTCTACTTGTGGGACGATCCTTTCTTGTATAAGAGAGGAGTGGATGGACTTATCAGGAGATGTGTTCCAGAGGAGGAACAAAGGGATGTGTTGAAAGCATGCCACGACTCCGACTATGGAGGACACTTTAGTGGTGACAGAACCGCCGCCAAAGTTCTCCAATCTTGGTTATACTGGCCAACTTTATTCAAAGATGCTCAACAAATAATTAAAGAGTGCGACAAATGCCAGAGAACGGGCAACATCTCAAAAAGAAATCAGATGCCCCAAAATGCCATGTTAGAAGTTGAACTCTTTGATGTGTGGGGTATCGATTTCATGGGTCCCTTCCCACCATCTTTTGGGAAGCAGTACATCTTAGTGGCGGTGGATTATGTCTCAAAGTGGGTGGAGGCCGTGGCCCTACCGACTAATGATGCTCGAGTGGTGATTAGGTTTCTAAAGGAGACTATCTTTGCTAGGTTCGGAGTACCCAGAGCTTTAATAAGTGATGAAGGAACACATTTTCTGAATCATCTAATGGAGAAGCTCCTCTTGAAGTATAATGTGAAGCATCGAATTGCAACTCCGTACCACCCTCAAACTAGTGGGCAGGTGGAAGTGTCAAACAGGCAACTCAAACAAATCCTTGAAAAGACAGTAAACTCATCCCGCAAGGATTGGGCAAACAAGTTGGATGATGCACTGTGGGCTTACCGAACGGCTTTCAAAACGCCAATTGGCATGTCACCGTACCAGTTAGTTTACGGCAAGGCTTGCCATCTACCGCTTGAATTAGAACACAAGGCATTTTGGGCTTCAAAATTTTTGAATATGGATTTATCCAAGGCAGGAAGTTCTCGAATCCTTCAGCTCCATGAATTAGAAGAATTTCGGAATCGTGCTTATGAGAATGCTAAGGTCTATAAAGACCAAACTAAGAAATGGCATGATAAAAGGATAGTGAAAAAAGAGTTTTATGAAGGACAACTGGTCCTTTTGTATAATTCTCGATTAAAGTTAATCCCTGGGAAGTTGAAATCCAAATGGTCAGGCCCGTTTGTTGTTCACAAAGTTTTCCCTCATGGAGAGATTGAATTAAAGAATCACGCAAACGGGGATACATTCAAAGTCAACGGTCAGAGGTTAAAGCCGTATTACCAAGGACAAGAAATTGGTCAAATACATGTTGCTCGTCTCACAGGATGAGAGGAACAGCCGTCGAGCCATGCGACGTTAAACGAAGCGCTTCGTGGGAGGCAACCCACGAGTTTTCAATTTTTCTCTCTAATGGTTTGTTGTGTGTTTTTCATTTTGTTTGAGTTAAATGTTTGTAGGTAAGAGCAGTGTGCTACTGGTGAAGGTGAAAAAATTCTAATGGGGTGACAACTAAGGTGTTCAACCGTGGACGTGTATAAGGAAAAATGCAAGACAAAACAAGGCAACACGGCCGGCCGTGTGGGCTAGCACGGGCCGTGTTGCTTGGTTATTATTTGCCCATACATTTTCCAGAGGAGCAACACGGGCGACCGTGTGGGCTAGCACGGGCCGTGTTGCTTGGTTATTATTTCCCCATACATTTTCCAGGGAGGCAACACGGCCGGCCGTGTGGTCCAGCACGGGCCGTGTTGCAGTGCGAAACTCATAATTTTTTTTTAAAATTCAGAGACGTTGGAGTGGGGCCCACACGTCTTTAAATACCTTCCACCTCTCCCCCACTCACTTTTCAGCCACTTCATCTCCTCCAACCCTATTTTTCCCTCATATCTCCTAACCTCCATAACTTCTTTCACCTTAAAGCTCATATTTCTTCATCATCCAACCATTGTTTTCCAAAGTTCCTTCACAAAAGCTGGGCCGTTTCTCGCACTCTACACCGTGACGGTATTATTTTTCTCTTTCTCCACTATTTTTTTCTGCTAACTTTTTCAGGTGACCATTATGCCCCCGAAAAGAGCCGACCGAGGAAAGGCCGTGGTAGAGACCTCAAGACCGAGACAAAGGTCCCGGCGGATGCCAAATGCACACGGAATCATTTTTGAGGATGATGATCTTGTTGAAAGGTACAAGACTCACCTTAAAAGGAAGCTTGTACCTACAAGGTATATTTGTGATGATACTATGAGTGCTTTAGGAATTCTAGATGATGTATCCCAAATGTTCCATAATTTAGGTATTTTTGAATTTATGCATGCTGATGTGCCTACCTATGAACGCATCACTCTAGAGTTCCTAAGCACGGTTAAATTTAAATTGGAAAAAAATTGGACTAGTCATGTCTATGAATATTTTGGCACTATGAGTTTCCGACTTTATAACGAAGATTACTCGATGTCGGTTATTCAGCTTGGGCAATGCCTCCGGTTACCATTGGTAGGATCCGGGGCAGTGCCAAATGACTTTTCTGCAGGTTCCTTTTGGTCCTCTATTACAGGTTTACCACAATACGAACCCCGGAGTGCAAAGGCATCATGGATTCAAAACCCGTGCTTTCGATATGCTCAAAAAGGGTTAGCATTCACCTTGTTTGGACGAGGAGATAGTACAGGTGTAGCGGCAAAGCGGGAGTTATATTTGATGCATGCCATGGTTAATGAGGAACCAGTGAATGTGGCGGCATTCGCCGCGGACCATTTAGGTACCATGGGGCGTGCCAGCTCAGGAGCCATTTCTGTGGGAGGTATGATAACACAAATTGCTGACTGGTGTGGTTGTAGGCCGGTGTTGGACGGAGAAACCCCGATGCAGGCGTTGGGTAAGCTTGACCTCAATGCCCTGTGTACGCAAGGCATGCTTAAACAAAGCCGTCATGGGTATGTGTTGGTAAGCCGAACACGTCGGCTGTTCCGCTTACCGAACACCGATAAAACTAATGTTGATAACAATGAGAATTGGTTGTATACCTCTGTTGACCCCGAAGAGGCGGGAGAAGATGAATTTCTTGCAGGTGATACGAGGGAGGAAGATGCACCGGCAAGGGAGAGGGCTGTTCCTCACCCTCACACCTCTCACCACAGAGGTATGGGAGCCTCCTCTGCTGGATGGACACCCATGGACATGGAGCAGTTCCGTGTTGAGCAGGCTCGCCAGGGAGGGGAGATTGATCGGATCGTGACAGAGCAGCTCCGTCAAGGGGCTGCCATTGATGATATTCAAAGGATGATGCAACATATGATGTTGCAATTTCCACAGCACCCTCCTCCGCAGTAGGCACTGTAAGTCCCTCTTGCATTTGGGTTTAAACATTGGGGTCAATGTTTAGTTCAAGTGTGGGGGGGTTCCTTTCATTGTTTTAATTTATTTTCCGTTTTGGCTTTTCAAATTTTTTAAAGTTAATTTTCCTTTGATTTCTTTTATTTTCAACTGTTTGGATGTTGGGTTACAGATTGATGGATAAAAACCAGAGGCGTGATGGAAGGATGGTTAGTGGATGAAAGACACAACCCGAACTCACGCTCCCGAGGCACCCTGGAAATTTATGCAGTCGAAGAAAACCTATTGTTGGACACAGTGGGATGAAAACTGGATTGAGATAGAAGTATGGTACACCTGAACCAAAAAGAAGCTACATTACACAGAGAGTGCTTTGGAACCTGCAAGTTTACCCACATGGTGAGATCACAAAAAAGCCAAATACTAAGAGATCATCATGAGAGTTAATCCAGGTATGACTCTATCGCTCTGGTTTTGCGTACGTTCTACTGACAGAGCACTGCATTATGACACACACTGAGGCACATTTTTGTTGTTTAACCTTGAGCCTTTCCAGCCACCCTTGTACGTTTTATCCGTTGCGAACCCCTTTGAGCCTTTAACCATTTTGTTTGTTTGTAAACCGCTTATGTTACCCTATGGCCAGAAAAGAAAAAAAAATATAATAATCTCTTCTACCCTTGCTCGGCATAAATGTTGTGGATTTTGGAAACTGTGTGAATTCTAAGTTTGGGGTGGTAAATCTAATACAATAGGGACAAGTGTGCGAAAAATCGTTACAAGAAAAGAGAAAAGAAAAATTGGAGGCTCTTTGAATGCTCTGGAAAAAAAAAAAAAAGAGAAAAGAAAAATAGAACTCATTAAAACGCACTTGTCCCAATTAAACGACTTGATTACATTTGAAATACTCAATCAGTTGAGTAAAGTTAAATAGTCGATGTCGAACCCCTGTATATCAAAATAAGCACAGGTACAAGAAACATAACAGGAGTGCCGAGTCCAAAAACCCCTTGTGTATCCGTTTGTTGTTTATCCCACCTGTCCTAAACCCCGTTACAACCCTAAGTCCTCCAAAAGTGTGTGAATTATGTTTGTGCAATAGAAGTAGAATTTATTCAAAAACTAAGAGTCGATATTGCATATACTGAGTCTTTAGTGCTAACCCTGAGAGATTGTGTGAGATGTATGAAAAGCTTGCAGGTAAAGAGGTGCTGGACTGTGAGGTGTAGAGGATAGTTCGGATCGGGTGGCCAACGTCTTGACCATGAAGGTAGGAAACTCGGTGCGAATAACATCGGCTGTATAGTGGTGAAAAGGAATTTTGGGGTGACCTCTGTTTGTTGTCTCTTGCATCACTTGAGGACAAGCAATGAGATAAGTTTGGGGTTGTGATCGGTCACCATTTTACTTGATTTTCATCATGTTCTCGGCCAAAATTCATCAATGTGGTAACCTTTTATTTTGAGTTTTAGTGTTTGAATTTAAGTATTTCATAGTTGAGTAAGTTTTATGCTTATTTTGCTTTTGGTGTTAATTTAAGTTTTTAGATGCGTTTGATGTCGTTTCCATGGTATTGTGCATGTTTCAGAAGTAGTTGAAGAGTCGGAAGTGCCAAGGCAACAATGGAAGAGTGAAAGAAAAAGAAATAAAATATAGAAGGAAATTCCTGGAGCCAAACACGGCCCGTGTCTCCTGACACGACCCGTGCTGCAAGAAGACCTTCTTCCCATACAAAAACCAGGGGGCTGACACGGCCGGCCGTGTTGCTTGGCACGGCCCGTGTCAGCAAGTCTGAAGGAAAATCAAAAATAAAATAATTGAAGAGCCAACACGGCCGGCCGTGTTGCTTGGCACGGCCCGTGTTGGCTGCGCGCTGAATTTTTCTGATTTTCTATTTTCACTCATGAAGTGATCCCGAAGGGCAATTTTGACTTTTTGACTTGGCTGTAATGTGTACTACACTATTTAGACCTAATGGAAAGACAAAGAGGGGGAAGAAAACAAAGAGAACGAGAGAATCAAGATTTTTGGAGAACGGAGATCATCAAGCGCGGAAGCAATTGAAGATCAAAGCTATCTAATCTCTTGTAATGTCTAATCTTATATTTGTACCTTCTTTGAATACTATAATGAGCTAAACCCCCCAATGCTAGGGGGGTGTCCCTGAATTGCTTTTGTAATGAACCTCTTTCCTACAATGTTATGAATGTCTATGTTTTTATGAAATCAATTTGTTATATCACGGATGTAATGCTTGCCGTATTGGAAAATTAGGTATTGATTTGGAGGTAAAGGAGGTCTGACAAATCCCTTTATCACTATGTGTATAACAGCATCGCTAATTTCTCTTAGGAATGAGGATCTAATAGTGATGAATGGAAATTCTTGATATTCATACATGGGACTAATATTCTTTTGAATGGCTAAGGAATTGGGATTTAAAATTGAATGTTAATGGTTTCTGGCTAAGGAATTAGGGGAAACTACTCTTGAGAACCATATTGAATCATTCGAACATAGATATCATAAAATAAGGATTAAGTTTATTTCAGAGCAATTCATACACCCTTGATCTAGCATGTTTAACTTTTCTGCATTCAAAAATCTCTATTTTGCCTTTATATTTTACAAAGAAAATTCACTCTTCACTTACCAACCCAAGGTTATTTTGTTTAATTGAATCATTATCAACACTGATAGTTCCTACGCAGTCCTCGAGATCGATACTCAGGATAATTCCTTTCATTACTACATCGGTAAAATAGTACACTTGCTATTTTCCTGATCAGTTGCACAAACATTTTAGTTGGTCTTAATTCTCCCATTTCAAGTCTCTTGCATATGGATAAAGGCATAACACTAATACCGGCTCCTAAATCGCATAAGGCTTTGTCAATGACAAATTTTCCTATGTGACAGGGTATAGAGAAACTACCTGGGTCTTTAAGTTTAGGAGGTATATTTTGGATTATAGCGCTACATTCAGCGGTGAGTGTAACGGTTTCGCTATCTTCAAGTTTCCTTTTATTAGAAAGAATTTCTTTTAAAAACTTGGCATATGAGGGCATCTGCGTAATAGCTTCTGTAAACGGAATTGTGACGTTTAATTGTTTTAGTAGGTCGACAATTTTTTTGAATTGGCCCGCATCTTTGGTTTTAATAAGCCTTTGAGGGTAAGGGATAGGTGGTTTATAAGGTGGTGGAGGTACATAAGGTTCCTTCTTTTCTACGGTTTCCTTATTACTCTCTTCCTTTTCCTTAGGTTCACTTTCCTTCTCAGTTGACTTTTTAAAGTTTTGGTTTTCTATCCTTGGGTCAGACGGTCCTTCCACTTCCGTTCCACTTCTCAGTATAATTGCATGAGCGTGGCTTCTTGGGTTAGGTTGGGGTTGGCCAGGAAATGTACCAGTTGGGGCAGCAGTAGGCGCTTGTTGTTGAGCTACTTGTGAAATTTGCGTTTCCAGCGTTTTGTTATGAGTAGCCAGGGCATCTACTTTACTTGCTAGTTGTTTAATTTGTTCTCCAGTGTGTACATTCTGGTTTAAGAAATCTTTATTGGTTTGCTGTTGAGAAGCTATAAAGTTTTCCATCATGATTTCCAAGTTGGATTTCCTAGGGGCGTTATTGTTAGGTGTAGATGGAATCGGCTTCTGATATCCCGGAGGTATAGCTGGGGCTTGATTTGGAGATTGTCCAGGTGCGTATAAAGCATTATTACTCTTATATGAAAAATTGGGATGATTCTTCCAATTTGAGTTATAGGTGTGCGAGTAGGGGCTTCCTTGAGCATAGTTTACTTGCTCCGCTTGGATTCCTGTTAGGAGTTGACAATCTGCAGGAGTGTGACCTTGGATTCCACAGACTTCGCAATTCTGAGTTATGGCAACTACGGTGGCTGGAGGTGATACATTTAAACTTTCAATTTTTTGGACCAGAGCATCCACTTTTGCATTAACATGATCAAGGTTACTTATCTCGTACATGCCAGTTTTCGTTTGAGGTTTTTCCACCATTGTTCGTTCGGTGCCCCACTGATAGTGGTTTTGAGCCATGCTTTCGATAAGTTGGTAAGCGTCAGCATAAGGTTTGTTCATTAGTGCACCACCTGCGGCGGCGTCTATTGTTAACCTCGTGTTGTACAGGAGACCATTATAGAAGGTATGAATTACTAACCAGTCCTCTAAACCATGGTGTGGACAAAGTCTCATCATGTCTTTGTATCTTTCCCATGCTTCGAAAAGAGACTCGTTATCTTTCTGTTTAAATCCATTTATCTGGGCTCTTAACATAGCTGTTTTGCTTGGAGGAAAATATCGAGCAAGAAAAACTTTCTTCAACTCGTTCCATGTGATGACTGAGTTGGAAGGAAGAGATTGAAGCCATCTTCTAGCGCTATCTCTTAATGAGAAAGGAAAAAGACGAAGTCGAATTGCCTCTGGAGTGACACCATTAGCTTTAACAGTATCAGCATATTGGATAAATACGGATAAATGAAGGTTAGGATCCTCGGTAGGATTTCCAGAGAATTGGTTCTGTTGCACTGCCTGCAACAGTGAAGGTTTGAGTTCAAAGTTGTTTGCTTCGATTGCGGGTGGAGCAATACTTGAATGCGGTTCATCTTGCGATGGAGCGGCGTAATCTCTAAGAGCACGAGCTGGTTCTGCCATCTTGGGTATCGAAGGGAAAATATTTTTGAAATCGGGAAGTTCAACAGGAGGGAGATTGTTTGCAGCACGATATTCCCGAATTCGTCGTAAGACTCGGAGATATAGTTCGATATCGTTGATTCGTAAGTAGAATGGCTCGCCTTGTGAGCGAGTGCGTGGTATACAAATCAACGAAAGAAAGAAAAGAGAAAGAAAAGCCTTAGTCTCTACAGCGTAACAGAAGAGTTACGATATCGACTAAATAAAAGTCCCCGGCAACGGCGCCAAAAACTTGATCGCGACTTTATGAGTCGAATTTGGGGTACAAGCTGCAAGTGCACAGTTCTATCGCGTAGTTTTAAAAGATATCGATCCCACAGGGACTTATGAATCGATATACCGTTATCTAAGGTTACTTCGTAAAGCTAAGGCAGGTAATACTTTGATTGTTTGGGGGAAAAGCTAAAACTAAAATAAGATCTAAAATAAATATCTAATAAGCGGATATCGGTATGCAGTTCGTCGTAATTAGGGAATCAATTCTTTGTTGGTTTCTTGGTTTTAAAATAAATCTTTTCAGTTGACGCTATTGATTAAAAGTTTTATCTCAAACTCTCGCTCTGTTGAATAAACTATGATTTTATATTAACGTAGCTGTCACTTATAGTTAAGTCAAAAACCACTTTTTGAAAACAATAGAATCCGTAGAAACTCTTTTTAAGAAAACACTAATCGTTTAAACACCCTTATCTCAAACTCTCGCTCTGTTGACTTAGGTTATATAATTAAATTCAAATGCTTAACTCTCGTCCTCACATTCAATCTTTAAAAATACTTTTTGAAAAAGATTAGAATTTAATTAACTCTAAAAATTGCTCTCGCCCTGATCTAGAATTAATGTCCAATTTACACTGTCCAGTCAAAACCTCAAACTCTCGCTCTATTGATTTTAACTTCTTTATGTCTTTTACTTTCGTACAAAAACTTTGTTATTAAACCTGTAAATTGAGACCGTAAAAAGAGTGATTTTAATTTTAAACTTAATTAAACCAACTTAGTTTTGATTCCTTCATTCCGCTTACTTTACATACCGATACCTAAATAATTTAGCCAGACATACTAAACAGACTTAAATAAATATCATGCATAAACAGATTCATCTCAGGCAAATAATATAAATAAACAGTAAAACAGGGCATATACAAATTCAAACAATAATTAAAGAACCTGAGAAATTAAATAGCAGTCTTGAACACTCCACCACAGGTCGGTTGGATCTGTTCTTGAATTCTTCAATCAGGCAGGAAAATAAAAGCGAAGGAATAAAAAAAACTAGATTCTAACGTAAGGTTAGATCCGGTAAAAGGTACACAATAGTTTCCGGTGTAGAAACTATTGTGCGAAAAAGAATTAACTAAATGCTAAAAAGGAAAATAGAAATTTCAAGGGAAAACAATATAAAACTCGTACAAGTATTGCTGTAAAAATATGCTTAAGCTGCTGGAAAAGAAAAAATGCGAAAAAGCGAAAGCTGGAAAAAGTGTGGAACCTCTGCAGGGTTTGCAAAGCTGATATTTATACTTGTACTTTCCGTAACGGTTTCCAAAAGTAGTCAGCGTCAAAGGTCTTCACGTAGCGAATGGTTAGGCGTGCAAATAGGACTCAACGTCTCTGAAGGCAAAAATATAGGGGAATGGTGTGACGTCCGTCACACCATGTGTGACGCTCGTCACAGGAGTGTGCATAGCGTGATGCTCGTCACAGCCTCTGTGACGCTCGTCACAGGCACATCGCCTGTGCTTTTTTTGGGCTGGGCTTTGGCTTTTGATATTTGTTTCCAAAAACTTCTTTCTGCACCTCCTTTTCTTCCCTTTTTTACTTGTGCTTCAAATAAACTACCTGAGATAAATAGAAAGGAAATACCGAGTAATATCGAGTAAAATGAAATAAATTGAAGCAAATAATAATATAATTTAATTGAATTAAGTCCTAAAATGTGATATAGTTTCATGTTATCATATGCCTCAGCCTTCCGGTGCTTGGAAGAAGATTGTTAATCATTGTCATACCCTGATTTTGCCCAGTTTAGTTAAAAGACTTTCGTTAAGCATCCAAGAAAAAAAGAGCACGACACATAGACTCAAAACTTGGAGGCTTTTACTTGATCAAAACATCATCAACCCTAAAAAATGACCAGCTTTCTTCATAGGGTTTCCCAACCCTAAGCTACTCCAAACTTCTCATCATTCCTAGTAAGGTTTCATTTGCCTAGCCAAAGGCCCATTCAATGCTCACATGTTCATTCTAAAAGAATCTCAGTGTCATCAAACTTTCAACATTTTTTCAACGGTGTTTCATCTCTTAAGTTCCTTGTTAGTAATCCAAAAATTTGTTGTGTTCATCTCTTATAGCTACTACCTGTGCGTGGGTTGGTATGCGTATTTTGGGACTTTTTGGTTATACAAGGCTCATTTAGGTTATCCCCAAGATCTCTTGGTTTAAAAGCCCATTCATGTCAACATGTTCATCATAAATATTGCAATTTTAAGGTGTGGTGCAAGTCATTTCCATACGATATAGTCCAAATCCACTTTCTTGTTAGCAAGTATTAAATGTCATTTTACTTGTGATAATTGCCTGATTAGTCCGAGTTTGCAAAATTCATGGTCCACTTTGTCTCATAATAATTACCTAAGGCATTGCTTACTATTAGTTGGGTTGTTCTAAAATTAAGTTGCAATTGAAACGTATATACGAATTGATTAAGATAATCCAAAAGGTTGTTTACGTGTACCACATGTATTTAGTTTCTTTTCTTTTTCACAAAACTCGGAATAAAGTTTAGGAGATCGTACATAGTCTATTCCCAAATGATCATTATAATACAAAACAATATTAAGTCCTAATTGGTGAAACTAAGTCACGACCAAGGTACAACGCGCTGCAAATCCATCTAGTTGAAAAAGGAGTTTTTCATTGATCAGGGACCATGGGACCATAAATCATTGTGAATCAAATGCATACTAGCGCGTGTATCACTTCCTGAATCAGCACGTACATAGCCTGTAAGAAGGCAAATCATTAGCATCACAAGATTAATCAAAATCAATTACATATTATTCCATAATTCTTCAAAGAAAAAACAACAACCATAAGTTGGAATCATAAAAGCGGTTGAATCACACGAAGATGTAAAGAAATAGAGAAAACAATCATTAATAGTTATTTCATAGTATTGCTATCATGAATATCACAAGTTTGGGGACCACAAAGAGGAATTACAAACAAGAGAAATACACCAGAGGTATCAAAATTGTCGCTCCCCACTAACAATTGGATCCCACGAAATCTGGGATGTGCCAAGATCTTCTAACAGATCTATCCTAACCAAAATCACCAGCTCATCATTCAGGGGAATTTTACACGCGTATCCTTCACTCTTTCCCTATAAATGAAACCATTACGCCAGATGAAAAAATACGTATACACTGTTACTCTGCCAAAAACTCACCAGAATCATTACCTAAAGCTCAATAATTTCTAAAACTTAAGTTAGAGTTTCACACTGAAACTTTGACCTAAGAGAGCTCAGTTTCTCACTTTAAGCCCATTTTATTTTTATATTTTGCTTGTTCATTTATTTTCTTTTTTTCATTTTTTTTATATATACATGTAAAATATATATTAGAGTATTATTGCTATAAAATAATAATATTTTTATTTTATTTACTCAACTTTTATTTTAATGCTTTACTTGTTAATTTAAAATTAATCATTGTTTCAATTTGTAAAATTTGTTTGAGATATCATCTTGAATGTGCTTGATTAAACTCACTTGTGAAATTCCTAAGTTCATTTGAACCATGATTTAAGGCATATTTTCATAATGACCTTCATCCCTTAATCACTCTAATTGTTATATTAAATCATTTAAAAATTTCATACTTCTCAATTCAATGTTGAGATCATCCTTCCATAACCTTGTAAGTCGATTGCTTTCACGCATCGCCATCAACCTCACATAGCTTACTCTTGGGCTTCCTTACAATGAGACCTATTTGGTTATTAAATAATCGATTAGATGATTGATTCACTAAAATACAACTTATCCACAAACACAAATTCAAACCTCGATCCAACATCGAGTATTTTTCTTAAAAAATAAATTGAAATGCCTAATCACAATTAAATACTATTTCATTTGGAGATGAAAAAGGGGGTGGTTTTGATTTTTCAACTCCTCCCCTCGATTATTTGAATACGAGTTCTCTTACTCGGTTTGTCAAATAGTTGTCGTTCTTATCCGTTTAAGCTTAATCAAATTAATTCATTCTCATAATAATGAAATGAAAAGGGGGACGGTTTTGAGCCTTCAACTCCTTTCCTCGATTGTTTGAATACGAGTTCTCTTACTCGGTTAGTCAAATAATTTTCATTTCCAACTCGCCCAAACTTAACCTAATCAAACTATTTGCATAATAATGAAATGAAAAGGGGGATGGTTTTAAGCCTTTAACTCCTCTTCTCGATTGTTTGAATACGAATTTTCTTACTCGGTCAATTAGACAATTGTCGTTTCTCCATAAAATCTTAAACCCGATTAAATCAAAACATTCTCAGAGTAAACTAAATGAAAAGGGAGATGATTTTGAGCCTTCAACTTCTCTCCTCAGTTGTTTGAATACGAGTTCTCTTACTCGGTTAGTCAAACAATTATCATTTTTCCACCAACTTATAACTTAATCAAATCATTTTCACAATAAAATATACGAAAAGGAGATTGTCTTGAGCCTTCGATTCTTCTCCTCAAATGCTTGGATATGAGTTGTTTTACTCAGCCATTCAGGTACTTGTCGTATATTATAAAAACCCCATGACCATACATAAACCTATTTTCATAATCACTCAGATGAAAAAGAAAATGGTCTAGAGTCTTCTATTCCCTTTCCCAACTGTTAGGATACGAGTTGTCTTACTCGATTATCTGAGTAGTCGTCATCCATTCAAAATAACTTAACTATTATCAAAATCTTTTTACAATTAAGGATGAAAAGGGAGATGGTCTAGAGTCTTCGATTCCTCTCCTCGACTATTAGGATACGAGTTGCCTTACTCGACTATCCGAGTAATCATCGTCCAACAAAATATCTCAACACATTAAACCTCTTTCTCGCTCACGTGCGACCGAAACCAATCCAACAAAACATCGAAACATATTAATCCAACTTGTCACCCCCGTGTGATTAAAACTCTTTTCAGAAAGAACACTGTTTAATCCCTTCTAACGCGCATAACAAACTAGTGCTCAATCCTCCGTCGAGAGTAAACAAGCCAACGTTTAGCCTTTAGAACGTGATCTAAGCATTTTTTCATTAAAAGACACCAACCAACCGTAGTTCCCCGAACTACGAATGCTTTGATTTCCTTATTTCACCATAAGGATACGTAGGCACGAGATTGCGAGATCTTGGCGAGCACACTAATAAAAAACCTCCCTTTTCCCCCTTTTGAGGTTTCCATCCATCTCTATTTTCAATCTTTATTCACTCTAAGAAAACAAACAACATCAGTTAACATTCAAATCGCAAATTAAACTAAAAGGTTCCCGTTGAGTACAACGGACGTGAGGGGTGCTAATACCTTACCCTTGTGTAATCGAATCCCAAACCCGAATATGGTTGCGACGACCATTATTCTATTTTTTAAAGGTTTTATCGATATTTTCCTATTCCTTAATTGGGATTAATAAAGTTCGGTGGCGACTCTGTTCGAACTAATTTTTTCCGCGACCATCGTGAGGAATCATATTTTTTCGAGATGCGACAGATGGCGACTCTGCTGGGGAATAGCTCCAAGAAAGAGAGAGTGAAGCCTAACTTAGTTCAATTCATGTATTGAGTGTTAACCTTGTTTTGTTTGTTATCTTTATTCTGTTATTATTCTATCATAATTATTGTATTGTGATTTATTGACTATGTCTTATTTGGGGTTCTCTAGTTAGTGGTGCTTCGTGACATAGGCTCTCTACCCGAGTCTGAGAAAAACCATAAGTTTAAGTTGGTGGTTACGTAGTGGACGCCCACAAGGAGTATTCCTTGTTGGGATGATACGAAGACCCCGCCTATAGGAGATCCTCTTAAGATATTGTTGCCCGACGAGTCTTCGTCACGATGATAGTATTCTCAAGTTGGATCAATGACTCTATGGACCTTTTAACCCACTATATCCGGCGGTTATGTAGTATTTACCTAAAAAGTTTCATACTTGTTGGGTAAATACGAAAGCCCCAATCAGATGAGATCCATTGGATATATTATTACCTGACAGTAATATTTTCAACCCCGATCTATGACTCTGAGAATCTTGTTAGAACCTTGGACTCGAGAGTTGCGTAGTATGGACCCACTAGGAGTTTTCCTCTTTGGGACCATACGAAGACCTCACCCAGACGAGACTCTTTTTAGGGATGTCATTGCCGGATGAACCTTCGTCATGACAATAACCTTCCTGAATAGTGATTGATGACTTTGCTTAGTAATCAAGGATACCCATGCTTACGGCCTGTATGTTGACTTACCTGTGGCATGCATAAAAAAACATTATTCATAACATGACATTCATATTATTTTATTTCCAAGGAATCTGAGCATCATAAGTTGTAGGAATTCAAGAAGCATGGAATCAAGCAAAAGAAACATTTACTCTTTCAAGTTTAAGGATCCAGATCTAAGAAGCTTACGTGACTTGGTATCCCAAATGCACCCAGTATACATAATCAATTTTGGAAAAAACTATGGCAATTTACTCAGCATCCTCAACCAAAGAGTGGACCATACATTCTTAGTCACTCTGGCCCAATTCTACGACCTGCCTTTAAGGTGTTTCACGTTCCAATATTTCCAGCTAGCACCAATGCTGGAAGAATTTGAGCGTCTTGTTAGGATTCCTATGAAGAACAAACCATTGTTTGAAGGGGTGAATGAATCTTTGCCACCTGAAGTCATTGCTAGAGCGCTTCACATGGACGAGAGGGAAGCTAAGGCTAACCTAGAGGTCAAAGGAAACACCAAAGTGTTTTCACTAGGTTTCTTCTTAGAAAGAGCTCATACCCTATTAAAAGCAGAAAGTTGGGACGCCTGTTACTTTGCTATTGCTTTGGCTATCTATGGCATCATCCTGTTCCCAAATATGGATGGTTTCATAGACATGGCTACTATTGGCGTCTTCCTCACTGAAAATCCAGTGCCCACCTTATTAGCTGACGTTTACTATTACATGAGCCATAGGTACATCAAAAAGAAGGGAATGATTGCTTGTTGTGCTCCTTTATTATACCAGTGGTTCCTAGAACATCTTCCGAAGACAGGTGTTTGGGTAGAACAGACATACGCTAGTTGGCCTCAGAGGTTGGGGTCACTCCAATCCGAAGATCTTTCTTGGTATTCCAAGGAATATATTGGCATGGACATCATATTAAGCTGTGGAGACTTTCCTAATCTACCACTGATTGGAACTCAAGGATGTGTCAATTCTAACCCGGTTCTATCACTAAGACAACTTGGATACCCAATGGAAGGTCCTCCAGATGCGAGATCTTTGGAAGCTTTCTTGTTGCTTGACTTAGGGGTTGAGAATCCCAGCTTATTCCAAAGAATCAGAGAGGCTTGGAAGAAGGTCAATCGAAAAGGGAGAGCTGATTTGGGAAGAGCTAATGGGATTACAAAAGAACCATATTTTCATTGGGTAAAGGAAAGGGTGGAGGTGATCAAAATGCCATTCGTCACTCGGATACCTGTACCTCCTTCTGAGCCTAAACTCACCCATATCCCTGTTGAATAGGTTGATGAACTCAAGGCCACCATGGCAAAATTAGAAAGAGAAAATGAAGATTTGAAGTTAAAACTCTAACAAGTCACCAATGAGAAAAACACAATGAAGTGGGAACTTGAGAGAAAGGATGTACAACTTCAGGAAAATATGGAAAAGTTTAAGAAAGAGGAGCATAAAAGGAAAAAGATCAAAGTGGGACTAGAACAAGCTGACCTTTGTCTAGATACTCTTAAGGGTCAACTGTGGCAAGCCTAGAAAGAATGTCAAGACAATGGGCATTGGTGGCACCTGGCCACGAAGGAAAACAAGATGATAAGAGACACACTTGGGGATCAGATAAAAGAACTCACTATTTCTGTTTGACATGCAAAGGCTAAAGCGGATCAAGAGCGCCGACTCAAAGATGTAGCCACCGAAGCCTCTAGAGTCTCACCCATAATATGGGAGGAGAAATGTCGAGAAGTAAGAGATGCAAAGGAGTCTGCCAGTTATTGGAAGAGTCAGCTAGAGTCATTACACCAAGACAACTCCATATGGTTGAAGGAACGAGATTATATGATTGAAGATTATGAATCCTTTAAGAAGACCATAGACTTCTTGCAAGGGGATAGGGATAAGTACCGTGCAAAGCTCGATGGGCTGGTGGGATTCTGTAATTGGGCAGCTAAAGACATGCCATGGAAATTAAGAGACGCAGTTGAAGAGTTGAAGGAAGATAACACTCCTCCAGCCATAATCAATTTCATTTTGCTCTGTAGAGGGTTATTGAAGAGATTCAAGGAAGAACTAGAAGACCTCTGAGCCAGAAAGCCTGTAGTTTAATTTTCATATGTCTTGTATTCTGTCCTTTGACAATGTATTTTGAATTAGGGCTTTTTAAATCCCTATGTTATGTACTTGAATGAATGATGTTTAAATTTCTCCATTATTGCTATTTTGGTATTTCTTGCTTCTCCGAATTGCTAACAGCTAATGAAACTCGAACGATTCCCTGAAAATAAAATATGCATAGCATTCGCATTCTCACTATGCGTCATTCGTCATAAGAAACTCAAAAGACTTACACAACCTTCTTACCCTCTATCCAGTAACGCTGATTATTCAACACCGATACGAGACGTGAAGCAACTACAAGATGACATTGGAGCAAGTTAAGGCTAATCAAGCTACCATGAGGACAGATATCACTGCGATTCAAGAAAAGATGGATCAACTGCTAGAGACAATGCTGGAAATTGCCCAAAGAGAGAGGGTTGTGGATGCCGAAATTAGAACAAGGAAGAACGACAACACGTCAGGATTGATCCAATAAGACGAAAGCTTCATTCACGCTAAGAAGAGTTTGGTTCATATACCGGTAGGGAACAAGGGGGATGGAGATCGTGCATAGCCTTCTTATGCATCTGCTCAGTACGGGTATGATATGGGAGATGACCCGTACGATGCTTTTTATATGCCTGATCAACTAAAGCCTAAGATTCTTCCAGATCCTGCTGCAGACAGGCTTCGCGCCTTGGAAAAGAAGATCAAAGCTACAGAGGGGAATAATATCTTCGGTTCCGTTGCCATGAACATGCGTCTGATGTCAAATTTGGTCATACCAACTAAATTTAAAACTCCTGATTTTGAGAAATACAAAGGCCAAACTTGGCCAAGAAGTCATCTGGTAATGTACTTCAGAAAAATGGATGCCCATATCAAAAACGACAAGCTGCATATTCACTATTTCCAAGACAGTTTAAGTGGAGCATCTCTAAGATGGTACATGAGCTTAGAGAAAGGGCGGATCCAAAGTTGGGAACACTTGGCTGATGCATTTCTCCGTCAATACAAATACAACCTAGATATGGAACTTGATAGAATGCAACTGCAAGGGATGGCCATGAATGAAAAAAAGTCATTTAAATAATATGCCCAACGATGGACAGAGTTGGCTGCTCAGGTAGAGCCACCATTATCGGAAAAAGAAATGACTGGAATATTTGTAGACACGCTAAAAGACCCTTTCTTTGATAGATTGGTAAGCAGTGCGACATCGGACTTTGCGCATTTGGTGACAATTGGAGATCGCATAGAGAAAGGCTTAAGGGATGGAAAGATCCAAGGAGTTGTGGCAACCCCTAGTGCATCGAAAAATTATTCTAGAGGCTTCCAGAAGAAAAGAGAGGGTGATGCAAAGGCTATATCTAGGGGTTACAAGGGGAAGCAACAAGCTTCATATGGCTAAGTCGTCGCAGTAGTAACTATACCCTACGACCAACCATTACAACAACAACAAGTTTATCAACAACAACCCCCATAACAACGTCAACAACAAAATACCCTTCCACCAAGACAATTCAAGCCAAGTCCCCCGCGAAGGCAACTTGACCCTTTACTAGTGCCTTATAGCTAGATATTCCCATACTTGCAAAAGGAGGGACTTTTGACTTTGAGAGAACTGAAGTTGGCTATTTTTCCATATCCACCAGGATATGATGCTAACGCCCATTGTGAGTTTCATATAGGAGTGCCCGGCCATACCTTGGAAAATTGTTTTGCATTCCAGAATTAGGTACAAGACCTAATTAAAGCTAAGGTCGTCACCTTCACTCCAAGACGCTCAAACGTGAACACCAATCTCATGCCAACACATGGAGGTGCTTCAGTCAGTGCCATTAAGGAGAGTGATAAAGGTGAATTGATCCGTAAAGTTGAAGAAATTCAAACTCCTATTGCCATGATAGGTACATAACTGTTGAAGAGTGGTCTAATCCCGGTGGAGCTAGTTGATGAAGAAAATGATAAAAAGTTGAAGATTTTTATCCAACGAATGTTGGTCAAGGCGAGTTACAGATCGAGCGTCGTGTCAAAGGTAGGAATGAGGAAGAAATATCGGTGGTTGACATCCTGTATGACGCAGTTAATGTGGAAATCCCTATAAACCCGTTGGTGATAGAATTTCTAGCACCCTTCGTGTATGAGGACGAGAAGGCAGTACCATGGATATATCAACCCAAATATTTTAAGCAGGGGCAAGAAGGCCGTCCTTTGGTTATCAATGAACCAAATGTCACTTCAGTCGTAGGACCAGCTGGAATGACGCGCAATGGCCGAGTGTTTGCACCAAGGGTTGTTGATACTTCTGCCAAGACTAAAGGGAAGGAAATTGCTACTCCTGTCCAAATCCCCGTCCCTAATTTGGAAATTCAAGAAATGCATGTATCTCCTAAAGCTGCAGTACCCCGTGAAGAGGCAGAGGAATTTATGAGGATAATAAAGAAAAGTGATTATAAGGTAGTGTACCAATTGAATCAAACCCCTTCGAAGATCTCGATGTTATCCTTGTTGCTCAGCTCAGAAGCACATAGAGACTCATTGATGAAGGTGCTAAGCGTTGCGCATATCACGAAGGACATAACGGTGGAACAATTTGATGATGTGATAGCTTGTGTAACCACCGGAAATTTCTTGGGGTTTAATGATGACGAGTTGCCGATCGAAGGAAATAATCATAACAAAGCTATACACATCTCCTTAAAATGCATAGACACTATACTGTAAAGAGTGTTAGTGGACACAGGTTCCTCGCTGAATGTCATGCCAAAAACTACCTTGGTAAAACTACCATTGGAAGGAATGAATATAAAACCCAACACTCTGATAGTAAAATCGTTTGATGGCTCAAGACGAGCAGTGATAGGGGAGGTTGACCTACCAATTAAGATAGGCCCAACTATCTTCACTATTACATTCCAGGTCATGGACATACACCCTGGATATAACTATTTACTTGGGACACCGTGGATTCATTCTGCAGGCGCAATCACTTCCACTTTACATCAGAAGTTAAAATTCATCACAAATGACAATATGATTATGATTGGAGGAGAAGAGGATATCCTGGTTAGCCACTTAACTTTCCGATATATCGAAGTGGATGGCGAGATCACTGAGACACTATTCCAGTCCTTGGAGGTGGTAAATGTAATCGCCGTTCAGCAGATGTATGAGACACCAAAATCAGGACCATCTATGGCCTTGTGGCAAGGAGCTAAGGTTGTTATAGAGAGCGGGAATGCTCAAGACTAGGGCAAGGTGTTGGAAGTACGAGAGAAGCGGGACAAGTTTGGTTTAGGGTATGAACCATCGTTGAATGAAGCCGGTAACCAACCTAACAAGGAGCAAATTCCTTTTGTAGAAGAGACATTCACCAGTGCTGGCCATATCTTTGGCAATCAAGTGGCGATGATCAACGAGGAAGCTTATGGAGAGGGGGTGGCTAACTGGATACGACAGGCAGCGTAGCGTGTTGTAGGGCACAGTAGCGATGATCCCCAAAATTTTCAAAAGTAATTTTATTATTTTAATTAAAACCCCGTGCTCTGTCCAAGGCACAGTAGCGTGTTGTAGGGCCTCCTTTATCTTACAAAAGTTTTGATTATCATTAATAAAATGGCGATTTGCATTCAAATTTTTGTTCCTTTCCTTTAATTTTTTTATTATAATAAAAATGGCATTAATTCTTATGCACGTATTTTCTAAATAAACTGCATAAATCATAACATGCAGAAACACCACCGAGACCATTGATAACGACACTGCAAGGGTCTGGCATGATTTTGATTATCCAATTTACCAAGCCGAAGACGAAGCGTTGGAAGATTGTGAACTCCCTGAAGAGTTGGCCAGATTACTCAAACAAGAAGAGAAAGTCATTCAACCACACCAAGAAGACGTCGAAGTTATCAACCTTGGGATGAAAGAAGACAAGAAAGAAGTAAGGGTAGGCGCCACGCTTCAAGATGCAGTGAAGACAAGACTGATAGAGCTTCTCCACGAGTACGCCGATGTGTTTGCTTGGTCATACCAAGATATGCCTGGGTTAGACACCGACATTGTTACCCATAAGCTCCCCCTCAAAGAAGAATGCTCTTCCGTCAAACAAAAGCTAAGAAGAACTCGGTCGAATATGGCTCTCAAGATTAGAGAAGAGGTGAGAAAACAATTTGACGTTGGTTTCCTAGAGGTCGCTAAGTACCCACAATGGGTTGCTAACATTGTACCGGTACCAAAGAAGGATGGGAAAGTCCGCATGTGCGTCGACTACCGAGACCTAAATAGAGTTAGTCCAAAAGACGATTTCCCATTACCTCACATCGATGTATTGGTGGATAACACAACTCAGTTCTCCGTATTTTCCTTCATGGATGGCTTCTCTAGGTATAACCAAATTAAAATGGATTCAGAAGACATGGAGAAAAGTACGTTCATCACCCCTTGGGGAACCTTCTGTTACAAGGTGATGCCATTCAGTCTAAAGAACATTGGGGCAACATATCAACGTGCTATGGTGACTCTCTTTCATAACATGATTCATAAAGATATTGAAGTGTATGTTGACGATATGATTACCAAATCCCAAACAGAAGAATAACACATCAGTAACCTGGAGAAACTATTTCCTCGGTTGAGGAAGTTTAGGTTGAGACTTAACCCTAACAAATGCACATTTGGGGATTCGATCTGGGAAGCTTTTAGGCTTTATTGTAAGCCAAAAAGGAATTGAAGTGGATCATGACAAGGTCAGAGCCATTCAAAACATGCCTGCACCGAAGACTGAGAAAGAGGTTCATGGGTTCTTGGGAAGACTGAATTACATCGCCAGATTCATCTCACATCTCACTGCCATGTGCAAACCGATATTCAAGCTTCTAAGAAAAAATCAAGGCGTGGAGTGGAATGATGACTTCCAAACAGCCTTTGACAAAATCAAAGAATACTTACAAGAACCGCCGATTTTGATTCCCCCTGCGGAAGGAAGACCTCTCATCATGTACTTAATAGTACTCGACGAGTCCATGGGTTGTGTATCGGGACAACAAGATGAGACTAGTAGAAAAGAGCATGCCATTTATTATCTGACCAAGAATTTTAATGATTGCGAGACCAGAATTTCATTACTTGAAAAGACTTGTTGTGCACCCGCGTGGGCCGCTAAGCGTCTCAGGCAGTACATGATGACTCATACGACTTGGTTGGTATCTAAAATGGATATTATCAAGTACATATTCGAGAAACCTTCTCTTATTGGTAGAATTTCTCGATGGCAGATGTTGTTATCAGAATACAATATTCAACATGTTGCACAAAAGGCCATCAAAGGAAGCGTACTAGCAGACCATCTTGCTCACCAACCGTTAGAAGATTACCAACCTTTGAAATTTGACTTCCCAGATGAAGACATCATGGTTGTTAAAGATGCTGAAGCCTCTGAACTAGAGGAGGGACCTGAGCCAAATGGAAGTTGGACTCTCATGTTCGACGGTGCTTCAAATGCAATAGGTCATGGAATTGGGGCATTGCTGATGTCTCCTAAGAATTTTCATTTACCATTCACTGCAAAGCTTTGCTTTACCTGCACGAACAACATGGATGAATATGAAGCTTGCATCTTGGGGCTAGAAGAAGCTATTGAGTTAAAAATCAAAATACTAGAGGTATTCGGGGACTCCGCTATAGTGATACATTAGATCAGAGGTGATTGGGAAATAAGACATGCTAACCTAATTCCGTACCGGGATTACATGCTGAAGTTACTCCCAAAATTTGACAAAATCACCTTCTCTCATATTCCTCGAGAAGAGAATCAGATGGCAGATGCTTTGGAAACCTTGGATTCCATGTACAAGTTAATATGGCTTAACCATCAGCCTAACATTGAAATCAGACGTTTCGATGAACCTGCGCATTGCCTGACAACAGCAGAAGAGTCAGATGATAAACCCTGGTTCTTCGACATCAAAAAGTATCTGGAGAAACAAGAATACCCGGTAGAGGCTTCCAGCCTTGATAAAAGGACTATAAGGAGGTTGGCGTCGAAGTTCTTCTTGAATGAGGATGTATTATACAAGTGGAATTATGACATGGTTTTGTTGAGGTGTGTGGACAAACATGAAGCTAATCATCTTATGAAGGACATACATGAAGGATCATTTGGCACACACGTGAATGGGCATGCAATGGCGAAGAAGATCCTGAGGGTCGAATACTACTGGTTAACGATGGAAGCCAACTATTATCATTACACCAGAGCATGCTACAAATGCCATATCTATGCTGACAAAGTACATGTACCGCCTACCCCGCTAAATGTTATAACATCACCTTGGCCATTATCTATGTGGGGAATCGACATGATCGGGATGATAGAACCCAAAGAATCTAATGGACATAGATTTATCTTGGTGGCCATAGACTACTTCACCAAATGGGTTAAAACCGCATCTTATGTGAATGTCACGAAGCACGTAGTCACCCGTTTCTTAAAGAATAATATCATATGTCGGTACGGGATTCCCAATAAAATCATCACTGATAACGGGTCCAATCTCAACAACAAGACCATGGAGGAATTATGTGCAACGTTAAACATTAAACATCATAACTCATCACCATATCGTCCCAAAATGAATGGGGTTGTTGAAGATGCGAACAAAAATATCAAGAAAATCATCTAGAAGATGGTAGTCACGTATAAGGATTGGCATGAGATGCTACCTTTTGCGTTACACGGTTATCGTACATCAGTATGAACTTCAACAAGGGCAACCCCTTATTCCTTGGTATACGACATGGAAGTCGTCCTCCCTATAGAAGTGGAGATTCCCTTGATGAGAGTCTTGATGGAGGCTAAGTTAGACGAGGCAGAATGGGTTCAATCAAGGTTTGATGAGCTCAACCTTATTGAGGAGAAACACTTAAAAGTGTTGTGTCATGGTCAACTCTATCAGAGGCGTCTTAAGAGGGCATTCGACAAAAAAGTCTGTCCTAGGGTGTTTCAAGAGGGAGATATGGTGCTGAAGAAAATCTTGCCCATTCACAAGGATTCCGGGGGGAAATGGACACCAAATTATGAAGGTCAATTTATGGTGGTTAGAGCCTTTTTCGGAGGCGCTCTAATCCTAGCAACTATGGACGGTGATGAATTTCCGCTTCCCACCAACGCTGATGTTGTTAAAAAGTACTTTGCCTAAAAAAGTGGAATAATAAAAGTCGCTAAATCGAAAACCTGAAAGGGCGATTTAGGCAAAAAATTGCTATTCCGGTGGATCGAAAACCCGAAAGGACGATCCAGGAAAAAATTAGGGATAAAAAATAAAAAAAACTTGACCCGCTGAGTTGAAAACCCGAAAGGGCGGCTCAGGTAAAAATGGGTATCCTGGTGGATCGAAAACCCGAAAGGGCGATCCAGGCAAAAGTTAGGGATAACTTCCAAGGCAAAGAACTGCACTTTCAGACATCTAGCATATCCCTCGAAGACAAAGAATCAATCTACCTAACTTTTTCAAAAGCAAGGTACTCGGACTATCAAAGACATAAGGATCGTAACAGTGTGGAAACTCAATAGGAACTCAATTTTTTCGCCGTTTTTTTCTATGCACAGTAATTACCTCATTAAGGAATTGCATCTTTATGTACAATCGCCCATTCAAGGGTCAAATCAATAAAAGAGAAATTTCCTCATCAAAAGTTGTGCCCAAATTATTTTATATTTTATCTGTTTGTTTGCAAAGCACCTTTACTTTTAATAAACATCACTCTTAAAGATTTTTGGAGAAAATAAAACACGTCTTTGAACGAAATGATAAAATTACTTTCGAAATAGTAAAAGGGTGAGACCCATAGCCTCTAAGACCGTTCTTGTTTCATGAAAGTGTAAAACCATTCCCAGAGATACTTTCGTTCCAATTACTAATCAACGTCTCTCCTAAATATGCTCATTGTATAGCCAAACCCCAGAAAGTCTTTAGAGCAACTCCAGCAAAAGCATTAATAAATTGTGGTTGAAGTATGTCACAACCTGAAAAATGGAATGCGAAAAAAAACAACCGGCGAAGAAAGACAGAAGAGTCGCCACCGTGCGTTATTTATGTAACACCCTTCTAAAATACCCCAAAATATTTAATTAAAATAGCAAAATATCAATCAGAGTAATTATGCAATTAAGGGTGTCACACAATCATTTCACACCTATTTTCCAAAATATCCTGTCATGCTCATTTATTTAATCAAAATAAAACATTTGCATAATACGCAGCGGATACAACTAACAACATTCAAACCATGTAATACATTACATGTAAAGTTGTTCAACAACCAAATGAAAACATAGTAAAACCTCCCATCCCGATGTTACATCTACCAGAGCATGACCTACTAAGGAACTACACTAGACTCCAAGGACTAGCTTCTACTCAATCACTGCTCGTTACCTGAAAACATAGTTGTAAGGGTGAGTTCCTCAATCGATATAATAAGCATTATAAAATATCATGTAATGCTAAGTAATTTAACACATATCATCACCCTAATCACATCACACATTCAGCAACAGCAATATCAACTCAATATCATAATCATACTCAACACAACCACACAACACACGTATAATATTGGAATACATCCATTCATATTATACGCCATACATACATTATGCAATGAGACTCCATGCATGCGGTACCAACTATTCGTGAACATATAGTTCAACCTCACCGACCAAATCCAGGTACGGCTACCAAGCTCACTAGTCCCACTCATTTGAGACCTAGTGACTCACTCACTAATTCCTCACCATGGGAATTAGCTACCACCCCAAGGGCTATGATATGCACGCTAATCACCTAGCATGCAAACATCAACAACAATCCACAATACTAACTCACTAATTCCTCACCATGGGAATTAGCTACCACCATAAAGGCCACAATATGCAAGCTAAATCACTTAGTCATGCAAACATCAACACTCCCCCACAATGGACATATGCTCACACTCTAAGCCATAAACAGTCCATTCATAATATCATACATGATAGATACATTCACAACATCATGCATATCATCATACATCATCAACATATTCACCACATAATCATATCATGTCATACCACATAGTCAATCACAGCATTAACACACTCTACTAATACCTATACTACTCAAAACAACGGGAAATGATCCCTACTCTATCATACATCAGCTAAATTACATTACTCAGCTGAACAATCCAAAAACTGCACAACAACAGCACAGAAAATCACAATCCTGCCCATACGCGTATTGCCTGGTCCCATACGCGTATGGCCCATTTCTACGCTAATCCCATACGCGTATCACCTATCTCATACGCGTATGCTACGCGTACCACTTCCCCATACGCGTACCAACAGAGACCAAACCACGTTCAAAACATCATCTTCCTCATCCATACGCGTATTGCCTAGTGCCATACGCGTACCAGACCATCTCATACGCGTATTGCCTAGTGCCATACGCGTATGACCAGAAACCAGATTTCCAGATCTGCTATGGTCTTCTCTGCTACGAGATCTACCAATTCCAACCTCCTACAATCCAATTTTTCACAGTAATCGTTCATATCATCTAACACGAATCATACCCTATTCAATTTCACCAATTCTAACATTTTTACATCTAATTCCTACGAATTCCTCTCAATCATAATCCAATTTCGTTCATCCAAAAGTTCACAATTTCATCATGCATCATTCCGAATGGAGTCAAATCAATGGTCTATCACTACCCACTACATGTTATCCCATAATACCCATTAATCGACGATAAACCCCCCTTACCTGAGTTAATCCGGCAATCCTTCAGCTTCAAGCTCTTCCTCTCTTCAACCCTTGTTCTCTGGCTCTTTGCCCTTTTCCCTTTTCCACTTTAGAGTCGTTTTTCTGTATTCACGTGAAAACTCTCTTTTACCAACTGGGACCTTTTCTAATTCCAACTTTTATTCCAATAAAATAATAATCCAATAATAATAATTCCAATAATAATATTCCAATTATTTAATTAAATTAATAAATATATTATTAACTTAAATTAAATAATTATCTTATTTTATCAGAGTGTTACAACTCTCCCCCACTAAAAGAGTTTTCGTCCTTGAAAACATACCTCAAGTGAATAACTCCGGATAAGACTCCTTCATCTGACTCTCAAGTTCCCACGTCACATTGCCACCTGCTGGTCCTCCCCAAGCTACCTTCACCAAAGCAATCTCTTTACCCCGCAACTGCTTCAACTCTCGATCCTCAATCCTCATAGGTGATGTTTCAACAGTCAGGTTATCTCTCACCTGGACGTCATCTACTTGGACCACATGCGACGGATCATGAATGTACCTCCTCAACTGAGACACATGGAAAACCTCATGCAAATTCGCAAGTGACGGCGGTAAAGCGATACGATAGGCTACCTCTCCTATCCTCTCCAAAATCTGATAAGGACCAATAAATCGAGGTGTCAACTTCTTCGACTTCAAAGCTCGACCAACCCCAGTTATCGGAGTAACACGCAGAAACACATGGTCTCCCTCTTGAAACTCAAGTGACTTCCTCCTCTTGTCGTGATAACTCTTCTGACGACTCTGAGCAATCCTCATTTTCTCTTGAATCATCTTAATCTTTTCCGTAGTTTGTTGAACAATCTCCGGTCCAATCACAGCACTCTCACCGGACTCATACCAACATAAAGGCGTCCGACATCTCCTACCATACAAAGCTTCAAACGGTGCCATACCAATGCTCGAATGAAAACTATTGTTGTAGGTAAACTCAATCAAAGGTAAGTAACAATCCCAAGCACCTCCCTTTTCCAAAACACAAGCCCTCAAAAGATCTTCCAATGACTGTATCGTCCTCTCAGTCTGACCATCAGTCTGCGGATGATATGAAGAACTCAATCTCAGTTTAGTTCCTAAAGCCCTCTGCAAACCTTCCCAGAACTTCGATGTAAATCTAGGATCTCTGTCCGAAACAATACTCGACGGAATACCATGCAAACTTACAATTTTCTCAATATACAACTCAGCTAATCTCTCTAACGGATAATCCATTCTGATCGGAATGAAATGAGCCGATTTCGTCAATCTATCAACAATCACCCAAATAGCTTCAAAATTCTTACTTGTCCTCGGTAGACCAGAAACAAAATCCATACTGATACTATCCCATTTCCACTCTGGAATAGCCAACGGTTGCATTAGCCCAGACGGCTTCTGATGCTCAATCTTTGACTTCTGACAAGTCAAACAAGAATAAACAAAACTCGCAATTTCTCTTTTCATTCCCGGCCACCAAAATAACTTTTTCAAATCATGATACATCTTCGTAGCTCCAGGATGAATACTCAAGCCACTACGATGTCCTTCCTCAAGAATACTCTTCTTAAGTTCGGTAACATCCGGAATACACACCCGATTACCAAATTTCAAAACACCATTCTCATCAACTCTGAATTCACCACCTTGACCTTGATTCACTAGAGTCAACTTATCAACCAAAAGCATATCGGATTTCTGACCCTCTCTAATCTCATCCAGAATACCACTCGTTAACTTCAACATTCCCAATTTAACACTATTGTGAGTACTCTCACACACCAAACTCAAGTCTCTAAACTGCTCAATTAAATCCAATTCCTTAACCATTAACATAGACATATGCAATGATTTCCGACTCAATGCATCAGCCACCACGTTTGCTTTACCCGGATGGTAATTCAAACCAAAGTCATAATCCTTCAGAAACTCTAACCATCTCCTCTGTCTCATATTCAGCTCTTTCTGATCAAACAAATACTTTAAACTTTTATGGTCACTGAAAACCTCAAATCTTGACCCGTACAAGTAATGCCTCCATAACTTCAGAACAAATACCACAGCTGCCAACTCTAAATCGTGTGTCGGATAGTTCCTCTCATGAACCTTCAGTTGTCTCGAAGCATAAGCTACAACCTACTTATTCTGCATCAAAACACCACCCAAACCCAACAATGAAGCATCACAGTAAACCTCAAATGGTTCCGACGGACTCGGTAATATCAGAATAGGAGCAGTAGTCAACCTTCTCTTTAACTCTTGGAAACCTTCTTCACATTTTGAGTCCCAAACAAACGCTTGCCCCTTTCTAGTCAACATCGTCAACGGTAACGCCAACTTAGAAAATCCCTCAATAAATTTCCTATAATAACCTGCAAGTCCAAGAAAACTCCTTATCTCAGAAACTGACTTCGGAGCTTCCCACTTAGATACCGCTTCTATCTTAGAAGGATCAACAGCAACACCACCTCTTGAAATCACATGACCAAGAAAACTAACCTCTTCTAACCAAAATTCACACTTAGACAGTTTAGCAAATAACTTCTTTTCTCGTAGAACTCCTAAAACCACTCTCAATTGCTCAGCATGCTCTTCTTCAGATTTCGAATACACCAAAATATCGTCAATAAACACCACCACAAACTTGTCTAGGTACGGATGGAAAATCCTATTCATATACTCCATAAATACTCCAGGCGCATTAGTCACACCAAAAGGCATTACAGAATACTCATAATGTCCATACCTTGTTCTGAAAGCAGTCTTCTGAATATCCTCAGTTTTCACACGTATCTGATGATATCCCGACCTCAAATCTATTTTGCTGAACACACTCGCACTAACCAACTGATCCATCAAATCATCAATCCTCGGCAAAGGATACCGATTCTTGATCGTTACTTTATTCAGTTGCCTGTAGTCCACACACAACCTCATAGTACCTTCTTTCTTCTTAACCAATAACACTGGTGCACCCCACGGTGACACACTCGGACGAATAAATTTCTTATCCAACAGATCTTCCAACTGACTCTTCAATTCAGTTAACTCAACAGCAGACATACGGTACGGAGCCATCGATATCGGCCTAGTACCAGGTACCAAATCAATCGAGAACTCAACTTCACGCTCTGGCGGTAATTCATTCACTTCTTCAGGAAACACATCAGGAAAATCACACACCACGGCTAGATCGCAAATCACCAGTTTATCTTTAGCCTCCAAAGTCGCTAACAGCATAAACAACTCTGCCCCATCTGCTACCGCCTCATTCACCTGCCTCGCTGATAGAAACAAACTCTTTCCTTCCTCAATCTCAGGAAAAATCACAGTCTTATCAAAACAATTGATATAGACTCGGCTAGACACCAACCAGTTCATACCCAGGATAACATCAACCTGCACTAGTGGAAGACACACTAGGTCCATCCCAAAGTCCCTACCAAAAATACTCAAAGGACAATTTAAACAAACTGAAGTAGTAGTCACTGAACCCTTCGCAGGAGTATCAATCACCATACTTCCATGCATCTCCGATATCTCTAAATTAAGTTTCACAGCACAATCCAAAGATATAAAGGAATGAGTCGCACCTGTGTCAACAGTAGCTACAAGAGGAAAGCCATTAATATAACACGTACCTCGGATCAAACGATCATCTGCAGAAGTCTCAGAACCCGATAAAGCGAAGACCTTGCCTCCTGACTGATTCTCTCTCTTCGGCTTAGGACACTGTGGACTGATATGACCCACCTCTCCACAGTTGAAGCAAGTCACAGTCTTCAACCGGCACTCTGCAGCCAAGTGACCACCTTTTCCACACTTGAAACACTTCTTCTCAGTACTGGTACACTCATGGATACGATGTCCAGCCTGACCACATCTGAAACATTTAGCAGGGGCACTGGAGTCTCCCCCACTAGGCCTCTTCATCCCACTCTGTCGCTGGAAACCTTTGCCAGCTGCATACGGTTTCCCACGATCATTCTGATTCTTGCCTTTCCTATCAACCCTTTGCTGATAGCTCTCTGCTCTAGCCTTGGTATCCTGTTCAAAAATCCTGCAACAGTCAACCAAATCGGAAAACACTCTAATCCGCTGATACCCAATAGCCTGCTTGATCTCGGGACGTAACCCGTTCTCAAACTTCACACATTTCGAAAATTCCCCAGTAGCCTCGTTATAGGGAGTGTAATACTTCGACAGCTCTGTGAACTTAGCAGCATACTCAGTAACAGACCGGTTGCCCTGCTTCAATTCCAAGAACTCTATCTCTTTCTTTCCTCTGACATCCTCTGGAAAGTACTTCCTCAGGAATCGCTCTCTGAACACCGCCCAAGTGATCTCAGCATTCCCAGCAGCTTCCAACTCAGTGCGGGTAGCAACCCACCAATCATCTGCTTCTTCTGACAGCATATGCGTACCGAACCTGACCTTCTGGTTATCGGCACACTCAGTCACTCGGAAGATCCTCTCGATCTCCTTCAACCACTCCTGAGCACCATCTGGATCGTATGCTCCCTTGAACATTGGAGGATTGTTCTTCTGGAACTCACTCAGTTGACGAGTAGCTCCCATTCCCACAACATTCGGATTTCCTCCAAGTACTCCAGCTAGCATACCCAGAGCCTCAGCAATCGCAGCATCATCTCTACCCCTTCCAGCCATCTCTATTCTGAAAACCCAACAAGCTAAAACAATAAGTACTGATAGGGTTACACAACACCTATCCCGTACAGGGAAATAGAATAATTACGACTTGACTCGACCGACTATGCTCTGATACCACTAATGTAACACCCTTCTAAAATACCCCAAAATATTTAATTAAAATAGCAAAATATCAATCAGAGTAATTATGCAATTAAGGGTGTCACACAATCATTTCACACCTATTTTCCAAAATATCCTGTCATGCTCATTTATTTAATCAAAATAAAACATTTGCATAATACGCAGCGGATACAACTAACAACATTCAAACCATGTAATACATTACATGTAAAGTTGTTCAACAACCAAATGAAAACATAGTAAAACCTCCCATCCCGATGTTACATCTACCAGAGCATGACCTACTAAGGAACTACACTAGACTCCAAGGACTAGCTTCTACTCAATCACTGCTCGTTACCTGAAAACATAGTTGTAAGGGTGAGTTCCTCAATCGGTATAATAAGCATTATAAAATATCATGTAATGCTAAGTAATTTAACACATATCATCACCCTAATCAGATCACACATTCAGCAACAGCAACATCAACTCAATATCATAATCATACTCAACACAACCACACAACACACGTATAATATTGGAATACATCCATTCATATTATACGCCATACATACATTATGCAATGAGACTCCATGCATGCGGTACCAACTATTCGTGAACATATAGTTCAACCTCACCGACCAAATCCAGGTACGGCTACCAAGCTCTCTAGTCCCACTCATTTGAGACCTAGTGACTCACTCACTAATTCCTCACCATGGGAATTAGCTACCACCCCAAGGGCTATGATATGCACGCTAATCACCTAGCATGCAAACATCAACAACAATCCACAATACTAACTCACTAATTCCTCACCATGGGAATTAGCTACCACCATAAAGGCCACAATATGCAAGCTAAATCACTTAGTCATGCAAACATCAACACTCCCCCACAATGGACATATGCTCACACTCTAAGCCATAAACAGTCCATTCATAATATCATACATGATAGATACATTCACAACATCATGCATATCATCATACATCATCAACATATTCACCACATAATCATATCATGTCATACCACATAGTCAATCACAGCATTAGCACACTCTACTAATACCTATACTACTCAAAACAACGGGAAATGATCCCTACTCTATCATACATCAGCTAAATTACATTACTCAGCTGAACAATCCAAAAACTGCACAACAACAGCACAGAAAATCACAATCCTGCCCATACGCGTATTGCCTGGTCCCATACGCGTATGGCCCATTTCTACGCTAATCCCATACGCGTATCACCTATCTCATACGCGTATGCTACGCGTACCACTTCCCCATACGCGTACCAACAGAGACCAAACCACGTTCAAAACATCATCTTCCTCATCCATACGCGTATTGCCTAGTGCCATACGCGTACCAGACCATCTCATACGCGTATTGCCTAGTGCCATACGCGTATGACCAGAAACCAAATTTCCAGATCTGCTATGGTCTTCTCTGCTACGAGATCTACCAATTCCAACCTCCTACAATCCAATTTTTCACAGTAATCGTTCATATCATCTAACACGAATCATACCCTATTCAATTTCACCAATTCTAACATTTTTACATCTAATTCCTACGAATTCCTCTCAATCATAATCCAATTTCGTTCATCCAAAAGTTCACAATTTCATCATGCATCATTCCGAATGGAGTCAAATCAATGGTCTATCACTACCCACTACATGTTATCCCATAATACCCATTAATCGACGATAAACCCCCCTTACCTGAGTTAATCCGGCAATCCTTCAGCTTCAAGCTCTTCCTCTCTTCAACCCTTGTTCTCTGGCTCTTTGCCCTTTTCCCTTTTCCACTTTAGAGTCGTTTTTCTGTATTCACGTGAAAACTCTCTTTTACCAACTGGGACCTTTTCTAATTCCAACTTTTATTCCAATAAAATAATAATCCAATAATAATAATTCCAATAATAATATTCCAATTATTTAATTAAATTAATAAATATATTATTAACTTAAATTAAATAATTATCTTATTTTATCGGGGTGTTACAATTTATCCCAAAGGAGGGAAGGGAAACGCTCGAAGTAAACCTGGAAAAAGGAAAGGACAAGACAGGGTCTCGCAACCAAATATTGGGTTCGGGAGTCGATTATGCGAGGGGAAGGTATTAGCACCCCTACGCATCCGTAGTACTCTACGGGATCCACTTTTGTAGTTCTTGTCTAAAGGGTGTGGGTTTATCTAATGTGTTATTTACTAAAAAAAAGGGTCAAAAGAAAATGACTCGCACGGATGTCGCATCCACTGCATACGTATCTCATCTGAATATGAGAATCAGAGTCTTCGTAGCTCGGCTACCTAGGGGTTAAGGGTAATTGTGCTCGGTAAGACATCGCGTCTTATGCCTACGTATCTCATCTGGAATGAGAATCAGAGCAAGCCGTAGTGTGGCTAACTACAGGGTTATGGATTGGGTTTTGGACGAACGACGTTACTACGCAATCTACCGGATGCTCGACCTTTGGAGACTTACTCGCCTGTAGTAGAAGGAGTTAACGTGCTCTTAGGAGAAGAAAAATCAATGAGTTGGTAGGGTTAGGGATGCTCATGCAAAAAGGCAACCCTTGATGAAGGAACCTGTAAAAAAAATAAACACACAAAAACATTGCCTCCTATCGAGGTCTTCCAGCTAGGAAAGCGGTAAAAATACGGGAAAATGTAAAAGTACCACACGGATAAAGATCCGAAGTAACAGTAATTAACGGAACAAGGAAACCCTGAGATCCTCCCAAGCTAACACCATCAAAGAAAGTGAGTCAGTACAGGTAATCGGAATGAAACCTCCAGGCGGTATCCCACAAATAAAGTGGAACACCAGGCAAACCATCTCTGCAAGAGTCATATGAGTCCTGATTGGAGAGATCGGTTGAAATCAAATGGCACGGCTGGATTTGCAAACCAATGTTAGGGTTTGCTTGAGCTGAAAGTGTGTGAGTCTGAATGAACCTTTCAGAGTTGCCTGGAGGTTGCTGCAGATTAATTCTCACTCTCTCTGTCTAGGTTTCTCTTCAGGTTTTGTCCAGGGTTTTGTTCCAAGGAAACCTCAGAGTGTTTTGCTTCTCTTCCTTTTTCTGTCTGTTCTCCCTCTTTTATAACCTGATTTTCGTGGCTTTGTGGACTCAAATGAGAGAGGTCCAAGTCCAAGATTTTTCTATTATATTTTATTTATTTATTATTTAATTAATTAATTTTTTTTTTGTTTTTTTTTTGTTTTTTTTTGTTTTTTTTTTGTTTTTTTGTTTTTTTGTTTTTTTTGTTTTTTTTGTTTTTTGTTTTTTTTTTAAATAAAGTTTCTTGGATCTGATTCTGATTGACATGATGAAATGCAATATGAAATGTTAAATGACCTAAAAATGAATGCATGATTGAGGAGGGCAAATTTTGGGGTGTTACAGCTGCCCCTATTCGATCATCAGCTAACCCGAGCAGGATGAAAGCGAACAGCTTATCAGACAAATAGGGTGAGCTGTGATTGAATACCAAAGACAGACCGAAAATTTGCGCTCCGAGAACACCACAAAAATGCTGAAATACACCGCGCTGTTTATTTCTCTTCCGATCCTCTGGCTGAATCTGAATCAGTCTTCTGACTTAATCTGGAGTTTCGATCCTCTGGATGAATCTATACTCAATTTAGTCCTCTGGTTGGATGTTAATTTTGATCCTCGGGCTGGATACGGTTTCAATCTTCTGGCTAGATCTTCTTCGATCTTCTGGCTAGATCTTCTTCGATCTTCTGGCTAGATCTCCTTTGTTTCGATTCTGTGGCTGAATCTATTTTCTTTGATTCTCTGGCTGAATCTACTTCGATCTTCTGGCTAGATCTGAATTGTTTCGATTCTCTGGCTGAATCTATTTCCGGTCTTCGGGCTAGACCTTCTTCGATCTTCTGGCTAGATCTGAATGGTTTCGACTCTCTGGCTAAATCTATTTCGATCTTCTGGCTAGATCTAAATTGTTTCGATTCTCTGGCTGAATCTATTTTCTTTGATTCTCTGGCTGAATCTATCTATTTTTCGGTCTTCGGGCTAGACCTGACTTTGATCATCTGGCTAGATCTGGATTGTTTTGATGATAAATTCCCATCATCAGGATCTCGCATCTGGGGCATGCGCTGGTTGACCCTCTTTCGAAATCTACAGTCTTCATGTTAGATATGCAGCTTCGAGAATATCCCACTTTTGGGCTTCATACATATTCTTCAGGCTAGAACATGTTATAACGATTCTTCGATTAGACTTTGTTTTTTAAATGCGATCCGCGGGCTGGATCCTCTTGTAGGTTGATTTTCTGTTGAGCTGTCAATCTATTCCTCCAGCTGGCTTGCTGGGGAAATAACGCTCGTAGTCGACTCTCTGGCTGAATCTTCGAAATGACCCTCAGGCTGGATCTCTGGAAAACGATTCTCAGGCTGAATCTTCGAAATGACCCTCATGCTGGGTCACACACACACTTGATCCTCTGGCCGAATCTCATGACTTTGGTTGTAAAGTAATTTTTTAGTCTGCTTTGAAGAACCTGTTTATCAGCTTATGTGTATGTTTGATATGCATGCAAATGCAAATGCAAATGTTATGCATGGTGCAAAAGAAAAAAGAAATCTGCTTGGGGAAGCAACTCTGGCAGGGAGCGGATCGCTGTATCAATCCTTAAATACTCTGTGGGGAACGATCCGTCTGCCGGGATCGGGGAGCCACCGAAAATAAATCGGCCTTTTTGAAAAGTTGACCTTGCTGGGGAAGTATCAACTATGGAAACTTTGCTTGGCGAGGCTCTGCGAGGAGATTTTGTGAGGAAAGCATTTCCTGGGGAAATGTCGTAGGAATCGACCTTTGCTGGGGATATGAACTTGCTAATCGTCCTCAGGCTGGGGATTAAAACAAATCTGTTAAAAAAAATAATCTGCTGGGGACGAGATGAACACTGGGAACACCACCCTCTTGTCTGTTGGGTATGCGGCTACTCCGCTGTTGCTGGGAAGATACAGTCTGGCACTGTCGACTCCGCTGGGGATATACAGTCTGGATACTATCAACTCTACTGGGGATATACAGTCTGGATACTGTCAACTCTACTGGGGAACCTGCTCTGCAGAGGAGAGGCTTTGTCAACCGCTTGGGGGTGAGGATTCATGACTTGGCATCCGGTTCCTGTGACCTGTAACCAAAAAATACACGTATGCCCGGGGGAATTACTCGGTTTGAATTCACCGTCCGGGATTAAGCACATTCAAAGCAATTTTGACTGTTTTCCTGCGCAAGTCATCTGCAAAAGCCACCATTACATTCAGATGCAATATGTTTCCTCAAGAATTCAGACATCTTTTGCAAACAAACTGATAAATGAAAAGTAAAGAGGCTTTTTAACTGAATTATTCGACTTTTGTTGGTTGAAAAATTTGTGCCAGGAATAGGCGAGTACATCAGGAAGCTGATCCCTGGAAAGAGGCGATCGCTATAAATTGAACAAGAGAAACTATCCTAATGACAATGTGGAAACGGGGTCCCACCGAGTCTCGACTCTGCTATGGCTCGTATGTCCTCAAGACGCTCTGCTCATCTTGCTTTCTGAAGTGGATGATTAGTCGATCTTTTACCTTCGAAGATTGCCGGATTGAATGAAACGGTGATATAACACGGATGAACTCAGATCGCAGTTATTCACTTATTCCCTAACTTTTGTGTGGACCGCCCTTTTGGGTTTTCAATCCACCGGGATACCCTTTTTTGCCTGAGCCGCCCTTTCGGGTTTTCGACTCGCCGGGTGTACATTTTTTTTTATTTTTATATCCCTAATTTTTGCCCGAACCTCTTCATTCTTTTTTTTGGTTCGTCGATGCCCCATTTTTGCCTGGACTATTCTTTTTACTGTCCAGCAGGTCTATTTTATGCGAAGTATTTTTTTAACTGCGTCTGAGTTGATAGGGGACGGGAAGTCTTCGCCATCCATAGTTGTTAGCATCAGAGCTCCGCCAGAGAAAACTCTTTTAACCACGTATGGACCCTCGTTGTTCGGTGTCCATTTGCCCCTGTGATCTGTGTTAGGAGGAAGAATTCTTTTGAGTACCAATTCACCGACTCGATACTCCCGAGGGCGCACTTTCTGATCAAACGCTCTCTTCGTCCATCTCTGATATAGCTGGCCATGGCATATAGCTGCTAGTCTCTTTTCCTCAACTAGGCTTAGTTGATTGTATCGAGAACGGACCTATTCTGCTTCGTCCGGCTTCATTGTTGGTGCAGGGAAAAGTTATTCTGGCACAAAATGGCATATGAACCCCCTCCGGTGTGATCAACATTTCACCAACTCCGCGACCATTGACGTTGACCGCCCAATCAAACATCATAATCCATTTGGATTCAGGGTCAGACCCCTCCTCCGGGAGTGGTTCCTCGCAATCTTTCGATTTGAGAAACATGATGTCCTCATCAGGAAAGTTGAACCTTATAGGTTGGTAATCATCAATCGGTTGCGCGGCAAGATACTCTGACAAGACACTTCCTTTGATGGCTTTTTGTGAAGTGTATTGGATGTCATACTCTGTCAGCATCATTTGCCACCTAGCAACCCTGCTGGCTTTTCAAAAATATACTTGACTTGATCCATCTTTGATATTAATAGAGTCGTGTGAGTCAACATATACTGTCTTAGTCGGCGAGCAGCCCATGCCAAAGCGCGACAAGTTTTCTCGAGCAGTGAGTATCTTTGTTCACAGTCGGTAAACTTTTTGCTAAGGTAGTATATTGCATGCTCTTTTCGACCTGACTCGTCATGCTGACCGAGCACACAACCCATTGACCTTTCTAACACAGTCAAGTACATGATCAACGGTCTTTTCCTCTTGGCCTATAGACTGGCCCCGATCTTGATCTCTTTCTTGTCGTCTTCGGTACCAATGTTGATGGTCTCAACCACCTCCTGATAAGGTGTGATAGCTCGGTCCTCCTGTTTCAACAACCTGGCTAACTCCTCAGGAAATTCACAATCTTCCTCAACCCCTTCTTCGGCTTGATAGATAGGATTTTCGAAGTCATACTTGGCCATAGCAGTGTCGTTAGCAGTGAGATCCGGGTGATCAGTTTTACGAGGTGTTTTTTTGGAAAGAAAAACGAAAAAGAAACATGAAAAAGAAACATTGCCGTTTTTGTAAAAGTAAAAATAATTGAAAGAAAGAGAACACAAAATTGTTTGCAAAAGCTGTCCTTTATTGATGATGAAAATAATTGCGAAATGTAACTAAGTGGATGGCCCTACAGATGAGTCAAAGTGTAAGACTTTGTTATGCATGTGATAAAAGGAAAACAATAAAAATTACTCCTTCAGTAGAGTAAACCGGACGACTTTTTCAGACGACCAATTGTCAAGCTTTTCTCCTAGGACACACGGGCGAATCCAGCTATCTAAGTCACAGTCGCTGTCAGCCTTGTCTTCATCTGCAACATTGACGGTGTGGGGAGAAACCAAACCCCCGTTGGAGAAAGTACCGGCTTCATTCTTCTGAGACCCCGGAGTATACCCCAATCCAAACTTGTCTTCTTTTATGATTGGCGCCACAAATTTTCCCCAGCCTTGGGCATTACCAGCCTTAACCACTTCAACAGCTTGCTTGTATGAAGAGATAGAAGTCCTGACCTTCTCAGACTCAGGTGAAAAGACAGTTTCGGGCGCGACCTCACTGATGTTTATGGCTTCGAAGCCCTGACACAGCATCTCATGCATCTCGCCATCCATTTCCACATAATTAAATGTAGACAGGTGGCTAACAAAAATATCCTCTTCACCACAGACAGTGACGATCTGACCTTCTAGTCCATATTTGAGCTTCTGGTGGAGAGTAGAAGTAACAACACCGGCATCATGAATCCAGGGCCGACCTAGCAGACAGCTATAGGCAGGCTGGATATCCATCACATAAAAGGTACTCTTGAATACCCGTGGTCCAATCTTAACTGGCAACTCAACTTCGCCACAGACAGCTCGCTTAGAGCCATCAAAAGCCCTCACAACTAAATTACTTGGCTTCAGGGTGGCGTCATCGCAATCCAACTTTGTTAAGGCTTTCTTTGGGAGAACATTCAGAGAAGAACCTGTATCAACCAAAACATGGGAAAGCACCGTCCCTTTGCATTCCATTGTGATATGCAAGGCTTTGTTGTGATTCCTTCCCTCAGATGTTAGGTCATAATCGGTGAAACCTAGCGCATGGCTAGTGTGTACATTCGAAACTACCGACTCCAGCTGGTCAACAGTTATCTCTGGGGGAACATAAGCCATATTCAGTACTTTCAACAAGGCTGCTCTGTGTGCCTCAGAGCACATCAATAATGAGAGAATGGAGATCTCTGAGGGTGTCTGATTTAGCTGGTCGACTACCTTGCAGTCACTTTTCTTGATAATCCTCATAAACTCATCCACTTCCTTCTCGAATGCAGTCTTAGGAGGAGCTTCCTCGGTAGTAACCTCTTCGGTGGATACCTATTTTCCTTTAGCCTTGGCAGCTGCCTCAGCTTCAGCATTCGTGCGCAATATTGATGGCGCAAATAGGCGTCCACTGCGAGTGAAGCCACCAATTCCTCCAACATTGTCTACAGCGGAGCTACCAATGTCAATGTCTTCTTCGTTAACTTTCTGCCCCTGGCAGTAGATATCAGCCCCATAGTGCCACGGGATAGCACTGTCTTTCTCATACGGAACAGGTCCTGGTACCGTGATGGTGACCGGACGAATCAAAGTTGGTTGAGGGTTGTCAGAGTAAATTGGTGCTGGACTTTCTGGGAAATATATTGTTGTCGGAGCGGGTCTCTCGGGAACATATATTTCTTCAGGAGTGAAATAAAACGTTACTGTCGACACATCATTCTTCACTGGACGAGTCTGATCGAACTGAAGACAACCTTCATCTATCAGTTGCTGAATACCCCTTCTCAAACTATCACATCCGTTCTCGGCGTCTTGACAATTTCTGCACTCTTCCCCACAGCCCGGGAAAATCTGTCCTTTCAAGAGTCGGTCTTTGACCACTGATAGCGAAGTCTTCACTTTAGTCACATCAGAAACCAAATTCAAAGTTTCCCCACTATCAACAGCATTAATCCTCTGCCCGTCGTGAGCTGGCATCGAGTTTTGGATAACATTAGGCACCGGAGAAAAATTGATAGCATTGACGTCTCTCAAATCTTGTACCTTTAGCTGGAGAGCCTTGCAATTATTTGTAGTATGGCCAGGTGCGTTGGAGTGAAAAGAACATCTGGCGTTGACATCATAACCTCTAGGCAGATTGTTGGGATCGACCGCTGGGGCCAGAGTTCTCAACGTAACCAGATTCATGTCAATCAGCTTGGGAAGTAATACAGAATAAGGCATTGGGATTGGCTCATTGACCCGGTCCGCCTGCCTTGGACGTTGTTGATAGTGTCTTTGCTGACCCGGATTACCTCCTTGTTGTTGATTGTTGTACCTGGGTTGCTGTTGCAGATGATACTGCGGTTGAGGAACAGGTGTTGGAATAGTGACTGCGGCCACTTGATCTTGATAATAATTAGGGCGTCCTCTGCCCCTGCCTCTGCCGGCATATACAACGCTCGTCTCACCTTCTCTTCTTCGCTGACCGTTACTAGCAAACGGTTTCTTGGGGACTGATGAGTTGGAAGCACTGTTGTCTTGAATTCGGCCCATCTTCAACAGACTCTCGATCCTTTCTACAGCAATCACTATCTTTGCAAAGCTGATTGACGGGCAAGCAGCCAATCTCTCGATATAATTGCCTTGAAGAGTGTTCATGAACATGTCTGCCATCTCCCTTTCAGACATAGAGGGTTGGACGGATGCAGCAATCTGTCTCCAACGCTGAGCATATTCTCTAAAGGTTTCCTTGGCAATCTGAGACATTCCTTGCAACAAGGTCCGATTTGGAGCCATGTCCAAGTTGTATTGATATTGCTTGACAAAAGCCTCTGCCAAGTCTTTCCAGCTCTTGATGGTAGTACGAGACAAATGAGAATACCATTCACGAGAATCCCCAGTTAGACTGTCTTCAAAATAGTACATCCACAACTTTTCATCTTCAGTGTAAGCTCCCAACCTTCCCAGATAAGATTGGAGATGAGTGCGTGGGCAAGAAGCCCCGTTGTATTTCTCAAAAGTAGGGGGTTTGAACTTGTGAGGGATCCTTACTCCCTGAACCAGACCAAGATTGGTGACATCAAAACCTAAGGAATTTTGAGACTCCAAAGATTTGAGTTTCTCAGCAAGCTCATCCATACGGCGAGTGGTCTCATGGGCCTCGTCGTGCAAAGAAAATTGATCATACTGACAATCTTCAGTAACGGGGCGCCCGTTAATCCGAATCCCTTGATTCACATTGTACCTTCCGCCAATAACATTCCCAACATTTCCCGTGTTTCCAACATCACCCGGGTTTCCATCAGCATTTGCGTTACCCGCGTTTCCAGTGTTCACAGGGTTATCAGTGTTCCCAGGGTTACCAGGGTTCCCCTCAGCACTTGGTATTTCCACCTCTGGATCGGGCCTCAGTTGCTCAACCAATTCCTCCAGCTTCGCCTGGCCTTCTGCCATACCAGTCATCAATGTCATGAACTGATCCATCCTTTCACGCATATCAGCCAGTTCTTTCTGTATCTGGTCCATTGCTAGTCGTGGACGGTTTTCCTTTGTCGGGTACCTGTGAACTCGCTTGGGACCAATAACTGCCTGCAACAGGGAACAAACATTAGACACTGCGGTGACACCTGCAAAACAAACAAGGGTTAGTATGTATGGTATGCGATGCACTGCTTATTCGATTTTAAGGCCCCCCCTTAGAAAGGGAATACCCTGCAAATGAATAAGCATGAGATGTTGGATGCAAATATGCAGATGATGTTATGCAATGCAATGGCATGTCAATCAGAATTGCTGGATCCGCTTGAACATCTGTCAGGTTGAACTGGCTGGAGAGAAATTAAGAGGATCAAGCAAAGCACACCAAACAAAGGTCATGGGATGAATCATGTTATCCTTAATATCAACCATCCATTTTTGGTGGATTATGGTTTACACCTTATCAACACCCAAGTTTCATTGATATTAAGGATACCTGAACGGATCAACCATGAATCAAGGGTTTGTTGCAAGTCACGAGCATGGAGTTTAGGTTAAGAACCACCTAAAGGGAGTGTACTAAGGTTTAAACCTGCCAAACATGTTCTACAAAAGGTTCCCATAGTCATAATCCCATCTTTCGGATATTATCGGAGGAACGACTACTCGCATTCCAAAAATATTCTCAAGAGAGACTCTTATGAGTGTAGTATCGCGTAACAATCGTATCAAATCTTACACTTGAACGACTTTCGCACTACATCCTACGAATAGGCCAAGATGGGTTTGGTAAACTAAGGTCCTTGGCTTCTAAAGTCTATATTGGAAAAAGTAATGTCTAACCACAACTTACTTGTGTGACATTATTGATCCCAACATGACCTCCACCAAGTGAATGGGCTTGCAAGTCAACTTGCTAAGGAATAACTCCACACAAGTCAACAAGACTATGCCATTTTCCTATCCTAAGTGCACTCGAGTTCGGGTATAGAACTCATCTCACAAACAGAACCAGCAGATACGGCAGTCATATGTACACAATGCAATAAAGCAGGTAAATGCTGAAAGATAAATAACTGTACAAAAGAATAAACACCCAATAAACAAACAACCTACAAAAGCTAGGAGGGACTCGCTTAGGGAAACCGGGTCCCTAGTGGAGTCGCCAGCTGTCGTAACCTGAAAAATGGAATGCGAAAAAAAACAACAGGCGAAGAAAGACAGGAGAGTCGCCACCGTGTGTTATTTATCCCAAAGGAGGGAAAGGAAACGCTCGAAGTAAACCTGAAAAAAGGAAAGGACAAGACAGGGTCTCGCAACCAAATCTTGGGTTCGGGAGTCGATTATGCGAGGGGAAGGTATTAGCACCCCTACGCATCCGTAGTACTCTACGGGGTCCACTTTTGTAGTTCTTGTCTAAAGGGTGTGGGTTTATCTAATGTGTTATTTACTAAAAAAAAGGGTCAAAAGAAAATGACTTGCACGGATGTCGCATCCACTGCATACGTATCTCATCTGAATATGAGAATCAGAGTCTTCGTAGCTCGGCTACCTAGGGGTTAAGGGTAATTGTGCTCGGTAAGACATCGCGTCTTATGCCTACGTATCTCATCTGGAATGTGAATCAGAGCAAGCCGTAGTTCGGCTAACTACAGGGTTATGGATTGTGTTTTGGACGAACGACGTTACTACGCAATCTACCGGATACTCGACCTTTGGAGACTTACTCGCCTGTAGTAGAAGGAGATAACGTGTTCTTAGGAGAAGAAAAATCAATGAGTTGGTAGGGTTAGGGATGCTCATGCAAAAAGGCAGCCCTTGACGAAGGAACCTGTAAAAAAAATAAACACACAAAAACATTGCCTCCTATCGAGGTCTTCCAGCTAGGAAAGCGGTAAAAATACGGGAAAATGTAAAAGTACCACACGGATAAAGATCCGAAGTAACAGTAATTAACGGAACAAGGAAACCCTGAGATCCTCCCAAGCTAACACCATCAAAGAAAGTGAGTCAGTACAGGTAATCGGAATTAAACCTCCAGGCGGTATCCCACAAATAAAGTGGAACACCAGGCAAACCATCTCTGCAAGAGTCATATGAGCCTTGATTGGAGAGATCGGTTGAAATCAAATGGCACGGCTGGATTTGCAAACCAATGTTAGGGTTTGCTTGAGCTGAAAGTGTGTAAGTCTGAATGAACCTTTCAGAGTTGCCTGGAGGTTGATGCAGATTAATTCTCACTCTCTCTATCTAGGTTTCTCTTCAGGTTTTGTCCAGGGTTTTGTTCCAAGGAAACCTCAGAGTGTTTTGCTTCTCTTCCTTTTTCTGTCTGTTCTCCCTCTTTTATAACCTGATTTTCATGGCTTTGTGGACTCAAATGAGAGAGGTCCAAGTCCAAGATTTTTCTATTATATTTTATTTATTTATTAAATTTTTTTTTTATTATTATTATTTTTTGTTTTTTTTTGTTTTTTTGTTTTTTTGTTTTTTTTGTTTTTTGTTTTTTTTTTGTTTTTTTTTTGTTTTTTTGTTTTTTTGTTTTTTTTTTAAATAAAGTTTCTTGGATCTGATTCTGATTGACATGATGAAATGCAATATGAAATGTTAAATGATCTAAAAATGAATGCATGAATGAGGAGGGCAAATTTTGGGGTGTTACAATGTATCGCGTGTTGAAAAGTCCAAACCCTTCGTTGGCTTGGAGTAACCCAAATATATTCCTAAAATCACCCAGTGAGGCATCAAATCTTGATCTCTATTGGTCACCCCAATAACAAAAGTCCACACTGTTGGCATCATCACCAAAGCAAAACGCCTTAATAGGGGCATATCCCAATTACCCATTTGCATGCCCACATACATCACATACACCATGTGCATCATCACATACATCATCTTCCTACCAAAATAGGAAAATTCACTAAGAAATAATCATACCACTCATTGGCATACATATTCATAGCCTTATACAATTCGCATACCTATCTGCACAGCCAAATATCCCCAGCAACTGCATGTTCGCATACATCGCATGCATAATTCCATACATGGTGCTTCCATCCAAAGTGGAACACCATGCAAAAACATAACATAATTCAGGGTCCGAGATAAATCGTATATATCCTAGATTTTCCTCATTTAATTCGACAGGATGACTACCCTGCATGCGCTCACGGAATTATTTCCTGGCCAATCATTTTTCAACTTTATGATTAATAATGATATTCCCCCCAACATCTTTTCTACCACTGGTCCCCAAGCAGAGGTTACGTTAAAAATCCTCTTATGAACTTTTCCCCTGCAGAACAATTTCTAGTAAATCTCTCCCCAGAAGGAGTCTTTTCTAAAAATATTTACAGCAACAGACGAACATCTGAGATACTGCTTCATTTATATGGAGAATCTCAGTCGTCTGTTTGAGATACTTATTCATCAATATGAAGAGTCTCATTCCTATTTTTCTTTTGAAATACTGCTCTGGTATCCTCGGAGAGTCTTAGATTCAATTATGGTATCATTCCCTTGTTCGGAATATCTTAATTCTATCATGTAAGATGCTGCTTCGATTCGATACCGAGAATCTCATTTTTGCTGTTTGAGATGCTGCTTCATCAACATGAAGAGTCTCAGTCATTTTTAGAGATACTTTTCTAGTAACCTCGGAGAGTCTTAGATTCAATTAAGGTACCATTCCCTTGTTCGGAATATCTTAATTCTATCATGTAAGATGCTGCTTCGATTCGATACAGAGAATCTCGTCTTGCTACTTGAGATGCTGCTTCATCAATATGAAGAGTCTCATTCATTTTTAGAGATACTACTCTAGTATCCTCGATGAGTCTGATATTTACTTAAGGTATCATTCCCTTGTTCGGAATATCTTAATTCTATCATGTAAGATGCTGCTTCGATTCAATACATAGAATCACATTTTTTTTGCTGCTTGAGATGCTGCTTCATCAATATGAAGAGTCTAATTCCTATTTCTTATTGAGATACTGCTCTAGTATTCTTGAAGAGTCTTAGATTCAATTAAGGTATCATTCCCTCGTTCGGAATATCTTAATTCTATCGTATAAGATGCTGCTTCGATTCGATACAGAGAATCTCATTTTTGTTGTTTGAGATGCTGCTTCATCAATATGAAGAGTCTCATTCCAATTTCATTTGAGATGCTATTCCATTTATCTAGAGAATCTTATTCTTGGTGTTTGAGATCATGCTTCATCAATATGAAGAGTCTCATTCGTTTTAGAGATATTACCCTCAGCTACTCGGGGAACCTTAGATACGGTTAGGGTACCATTCCCTTACCAGGAACTTCCAAAACTTATCATATAGAGGAAAAAATCCAAGTTTGTTAGTATTTAATTATACTCCAAACTTCCCATCATTCCTAGTAAGGTTTCAATTGCCTAGCCAAAGGCCCATTCAATGCTCACATGTTCATTCTAAAAGACTCTCAGTGTCATCAAACTTTCAACATTTTTTTCCAATGGTGTTTCATCTCTTAAGTTCCTTGTTAGTAACCCAAAAATGTGTTGCGTTCATCTCTTATAGCTATTACCAGTGCATGGGTTGGTATGCAAATTTTGGGAATTTTTGGTTATACAAGGCTCGTTTCGGTTATCCACAAGATCTCTTGGTTTAAAAGCCCATTCATGTTAACATGTTCATCATAAATATTGCAAATTTAAGGTGTGGTGCAAGTCATTTCCATACGATATAGTCCAAATCCACTTTCTTGTTAACAAGTATTAAATGTCATTTTACTTGTGATGATTGCCGGATTAGTTCGAGTTTGCAAAATTCATGGTCCACTTTGTCTCATAATAATTACCTAAGGCATTACTTACTATTAGTTGGGTTGTTCTAAAATTAAGTTGCAATCGAAATGTATATACGAATTGATTAAGATAATCTAAAAGGTTGTTTACGTGTACCACATGTATTTAGTTTCTTTTCTTTTTCACAAAACTCGGAATAAAGTTTAGGAGATTGTACATAGTTTATTCCCAAATGATCATTATAATACAAAACAATAATAAGTCCTAATTGGTGAAACCAAGTCACGACCAAGGTACAACGTGCTGCAAATCCATCCAGTTGAAAATGAGTTTTTCATCGATCAGGGACCATGGGACCATAAACCGTTGTGAATCAAATGCATACTAGCGCGCGAATCACTTCTTGAATCAGCATGTACATAGCCTGTAAGAAGGAAAATCATTAGCATCACAAGATTAATCAAAATCAATTACATATTATTCCATAATTCTTCAAAGAGAGAAAAGCAACCATAAGTTGGAATCATAAAAGCGATTGAATCACACGAAGATGTAAAGAAACAGAGAAAATGGTCATTAATAGTTATTTCATAGTATTGCTATCATGAATACCACAAGTTTGGGGACCACAAGGAGAAATTACAAACAAGAGAAGTACACCAGAGGTATCAAAATTGTCGCTCCCCACTCACAATTGGATCCCACGAAATTTGGGATTTGCCAAGATCTTCTAAAGGATCTATCCTAACCAAAATCACCAGCTCATCATTCAGGGGAATTTTACACGCGTATCCCTCACTTTTCCCTATAAATCAAACCATTACGCCAGATGAAAAAAGACGCATACACTGTTACTCTGCCAAAAACTCACCAGAACCATTACCTAAAGCTCAATAATTTCTAAAACTTAAGTTAGAGTTTCACACTGAAACTCTGACCTAAGAGAGCTCAAACCACCAAACAAAACGACAAACACCATCAAGAAAGAGAAAGAAGAAGGTAAAGAAGGAGAGTATTTAAGGAGAAGAAGGAGACTTATTTGAACCACGCCGGAGAAAACATCGTCGCAGGACCAGCTCCGATCAAGTAGTCTTTTTCTCCCTTCTTTGCCTAAAATCTTCATACCCTTGCATTCGCCTTTTCGAACTGATTAAAAACCCCTTGTTAATTGCATTGAATCACTAATGTTGAGGGTTGACTTTCAAAATTAGGGTTTGTGTTTGAACTTGTTTTGCTGTTGTTTTTTGTTTCGATTTGGTTGTTAAGAGGAGTTTTAGGTTTGTTTGGTTGCGTTGAGTTTCGTTTTGGTTGAGGTTTGAATTTGTTCGTTTCATTTTGAGTTTTGATCCGGGTGTTTGAGAGAGATTTAGGGAAAGGTAAGGTCGAATTTGGATTCTCCGGCCAAAAAGAGAGGGGGTTGGTGTTTGTTGTTTTGAATTTTGACTTGCGTTTGTTGGAGAAGAAGGTGGCGCCACCGCTGGTTGCTGGCAACCACCGTCTTCTCCGATGGAACATGGCCGACGATGGGAGTCGTCACTTGCAGAGTGATTGAGCTCTGAAGTGAAGAGAGAGAATGGAGTTCACCAAATGAACTCGTGTTCTCAGAAGATGGGTTTAAGTACCCACGCTTGGTCTGGCGCATGCACGCCATGTGTCTTCCATGTGGTGGGCCGTGTATGTTCTTGACCTTGGTTAAACAGGAAATCCCGTGTGGACTCCCCCATAATCCCTTATCATGATCCCCCATCAGATCTGTCCATTTCGTTTGACCAAGTCAGACCTATGGATCTGACGGTCAATATCGTTCATTGGAGGTCAACAAAGTTGACCGGACTCAGCACCTCCTCCTTGTGATTTTGGGCCTCCGAATTGGGCTCAAAGACACGTTTGGCTAATTGAACCCCCCATTGTTGTTCTGTAATGCGCCCAAATTTGGGATTTTCTCACTTTAAGCCCATTTTCTTTTTATATTTTGCTTGTTCATTTATTTTCTTTTTTTCATTTTTTATATATACATGTAAAATATATATTAGAGTATTATTGCTATAAAATAATAATATTTTTATTTTATTTACTGAAATTTTATTTTAATGCTTTACTTGTTAATTTAAAATTAATCATTGTTTCATTTTGTAGAATTTGTTTGAGATATCATCTTGAATGTGCTTGATTAAACTCACTTGTGCAATTCCTAAGTTCATTTGAACCATGATTTAAGTCATATTTTCATAATGGCCTTCATCCCTAATCACTCTAATTGTTATATTAAATCATTTAAAAATTTCATACTTCTCAATTCAATGTTGAGATCATCCTTCCATAACCTTGTAAGTCGATTCCTTTCACGCGTCGCCATCAACCTCACATAGCTTACTCTTGTGCTTCCTTATAATGAGACCTATTCGGTTATTAAATAATCGATTAGATGATTGATTCACTAAAATACAACTTATCCACAAACACAAATTCAAACCTCGATCCAACATCGAGTATTTTTATTAAAAGATAAATTGAAATGCCTAATCACAATTAAATACTATTTCATTTGGAGATGAAAAAGGGGGTGGTTTTGAGTTTCAACTCCTCCCCTTGATTATTTGAATACGAGTTCTCTTACCCGGTTAGTCAAATAGTTGTCGTTCCTATCCGTTTAAGCTTAATCAAATCAATTCATTCTCATAATAATGAAATGAAAAGGGGAATGGTTTTAAGCCTTCAACTTCTTTCCTCGATTGTTTGAATACGAGTTCTCTTACTCGGTTAGTCAAATAATTGTCATTTCCAACTCGCCCAAACTTAACCTAATCAAACTATTTTCATAATAATGAAATGAAAAGGGGGATGATTTTAAGCCTTTAACTCCTCTCCTCGATTGTTTGAATACAAGTTTTCTTACTCGGTCAGTTAGACAATTGTCGTTTCTCTATAAACTCTTAAACCCAATTAGATCAAAACATTCCCAGAATAAACTAAATGAAAAGGGAGATGATTTTGAGCCTTCAACTTCTCTCCTCGGTTGTTTGAATACGAGTTCTCTTACTCGGTTAGTCAAACAAATGTCATTTTTCCACCAACTTATAACTTAATCAAATCATTTTCTCAATAAAATATACGAAAAGAAGATGGTCTTGAGCCTTCGATTCTTATCCTCAAATGCTTAGATATGAGTTGTTTTACTCAGCCATTCAGGTACTTGTCGTATATTATAAAAACCCCACGACCATACATAAACCTATTTTCATAATCACTCAGATGAAAAGGAAAGTGGTCTAGAGTCTTCTATTCCCTTTCTCGACTGTTAGGATACGAGTTGTCTTACTCGATTATCCGAGTAGTCGTCATCCATTCAAAATACCTTAACTATTATCAAAATCTTTTTACAATTAAGGATGAAAAGGGAGATGGTCTAGAGTCTTCGATTCCTCTCCTCGACTATTAGGATACGAGTTGCCTTACTCGACTATCCGAGTAATCATCGTCCAACAAAACATCTCAACACATTAAACCTCTTTCTCGCTCACGTGCGACCGAAACCAATCCAACAAAACATCGAAACATATTAATCCAACTTGTCACCCCCGTGTGATCAAAACTCTTTTTAGAAAGAACACTGTTTAATCCCTTCTAACGCGCATAACAAACTAGTGCTCAACCCTCCGCCGAGAGTAAACAAGCCAACGTTTAGCCTTTAGAACGTGATCTAAGCATTTGTTCACTAAAAGACACCAACCAACCGTAGTTCCCTGAACTACGAATGCTCTGATTTCCTTATTGCATCATAAGGATACGTAGGCACGAGATTGTGAGATCTTGGCGAGCACACTAATAAAAAACCTCCCTTTTCCCCCTTTTGAGGTTTCCAACCATCTCTATTTTCAATCTTTATTCACTCTAAGAAAACAAGTAACATCAATTAACATTCAAATCGTAAATTAGACTAAAAGGTTCTCCTTGAGTACAACGGACGTGAGGGGTGCTAATACCTTCCCTATGTGTAATCGACTCCGAACCTAAATATGGTTGCGACGACCATTATTCTATTTTTTAAAGGTTTTATCAATATTTTCCTATTCCTTAATTGGGATTAATAAAGTTCGGTGGCGACTCTGTTCGAACTAATTTTTTCCGCGACCATCGCGAGGAATCGTATTTTTTCAAGATGTGACAATCATCTTTTCCTTGAGAAGGCTCAGATGAAGACATATTTTGAGTCCAAGATTCGACGCATTCGAAGAAAGTATGCGCCCGTAGCCAGATCATCTGATATCGTTGCTAAGGGATCGTTAGGATGATTAGTTTCCTTTTCTCTTGTGTTTGTATTTTGGTTTATAAAATTGTACTCAGTGTAATCCTTCCAAATTTTATGAATAAAAAGAGTTTTTATGGTCAATCAAATTTTTATTATTATTTAAATATGTATATTTTCAAATAGGATTTGATATGTTCCTTGAAACTAAAAAGAAAACAAAAACATTTCATTTCATGCATCATTTGCATAATAGGTTTTCTTCAGCCAGATGTCTTATCGTTTATTCTCCCGTGCTTCAGCCAAGCTGACTCACCGATACAACACTCGCGCTAATCAAACAAAGATAATTGAGCATTTAGAGCAAGAGAACATAGAGCTGAAGGATGAGATCGCCAGGTTAACTTTGTTGATGGAATCTGTCATTGCTGCGTAGAACCAATCTTCACTAACTCCTGCAACTCCTCCCTAGAGGACTGTCACTTCTGAGGTATCTACCTCGACCGTTCCTGTCACTGCCAGCCAATTCAATCCTTCCATGCCTGCTAGATTCCCTTGGAGGATGCCATCCAACCTTATGCCTGAAGGGTATACACCCACTTTTATTTCTCTACCGACATCTAGCCCGGTCATGTCAGTGCCTCCTCCAATTATTCACACTCTGCCTCGTGTTGAGAACAATATCTACCATTCTGAGCCATCTGAGGGCCCAAACGTATATGAGAAAATGGATGAGATGAAGGATTGATTCCTCGAGCTACGTAAAGAGTTGAATACTTTAAGAGGAAAGGAATTGTTTCAGAAGAGTGTTGTTGACCTCTGCCTGGTGCCTAATATGAAAATCCTGGTGAAGTTCAAGGTCCCTGACTTTGAAAAGTATAAGGGGAACACTTGTCCGTTGATCCACCTTATGATGTACGCCAGAAAGATGTCTACTCAAACTGATAATGATCAGTTGTTGATTCACTACTTCCAAGACAGTTTAACTGGCGCCGCTTTGAGATGGTATATGGGTCTAGACAATTAAAATGTTCGTACTTTCAATGACTTAGGCGAGACCTTTGTCAAGCAGTACAAGTACAACGTTGATATGGCGCCCGATAGAGACCAACTGAGGTCTATGTCTCAAAAATATAAAGAGACGTTCAAAGAGTACGCCCAGAGATGGAGGGAGTTGGCTACCCAGATAAGTCCCCCATTGGAAGAGAAAGAGATGACGAAGATCTTCCTAAAGACGCTGAGTTCGTTTTACTACGAATGTATGATTGCCAGTTCCCCCAATGACTTCACCGAAATGGTAAATACGGGGATGAGGTTAGAAGAGGGAGTCCATGAAGGACGTTTATCTAAAGAAGAAGCATCATTTAGCAAGAAGTATGGTGGGAGTTTCTCCAAAAGGAAGGAGGGAGAAACTAATTCGGTATCAGAGGGGAGGCAGAGGAGACCTCATGTCAGAAAGAGTTCTCAACCTCGTCAACATCAACATCAAATTTCATCAATAATTCATGTATTTTCTAACAATTCCAACAATCAATCAGTTCCAATTCAGCAACAACAACATCAATAACAACCGCAATGAAGAACCAACAACAACAACAACAATAATAACCAGCAAAGCTTTGAGAGGAAGAAGTTATCTTTTGACCCTATTCCTATGTCGTATGCAGAATTATATCCATCCTTGGTTCTCAAGAACCTCATCCAACCCAGAAATCCTCCACGAATTCCTGAGCCACTTCCATGGTGGTTCAAACCTAAACATCGTTGTGCTTTTCACCAGGGAGCCCCTAGCCACGACATAGAGAATTACTATCCGTTAAAGTACGAGGTCTAGAAACTTGTGAAGAGTGGTATGGTGTCCTTGGAGGATAGAGCACCTAATGTGAAAGCTAATCCATTGCCCGCTCATGGTAATGTTACTGTCAACATGGTGGACGGTTGTCCAGGGAATTTTTGAGTATTCGATGTATGACGTATCCGTAGGTCGTTGGTGGAAATGAATAAAACCTTATGTTTAATCAGTGACTGTGAACATGACCATGATGGTTGTATGATTTGTAGTGTGAACCCTCGTGGGTGTATGATTGTTAAGAGAGATATCTAGAGGTTGATGGATGAGAATGCAATCCAGATTCAACAGTCGAGGGATATAGATGATGTGAACATCATCGTACCAGTATTCAAGACCCTTGAGCAGGTAGTTATCCAGTTTGATAGCAGCAACATTAACAATGTCAATAGACTGGTATCGCCGTTGGTTATACGGTTAGTGGGCCCTACTCCGTATGCATCCGATAAAGCCGTGCCTTACCAATATAATCCCATAATGATAGAAAATAGTCAAGAGGTTCCTCTTTCAGTTGCAGGCTCCGTGGTAAATATGCTGATATTGCAAAGGTGACCCATAGTGGTCGTGTGTTCGGTCCGGTTTTTCCGAAAGTGGTAGAATATGTTGTAGCAAGTAAGAAGGTAGATATTCTAGTAGTGAATCCAATTAGTACTCCGATGTGTCAGTCTGGTGAATCCAGCAAGCTAAAGACTAATGATGATGATGAATTTTTGAAATTGATAAAAAGAAGCAAGTTCAATATTGTGGAGCAACTGCTCCAAACTCCGTCAAAGATCTTCGTGCTGTCACTATTGATGAATTCTGAGGCACATAGGGAGGCATTGCAAAAAGTGCTCGAGCAGGCTTATGTGGAGCATGATGTGACTGTGGATCAGCTTTACCACATTGTTGCCAATATTACTTCTTGCAATAACCTGAGCTTTTGTGATGAAGAGCTTCCTAAGGAAGGCATAAATCATAATTTGGCATTGCATATTTCGTTGAATTATAAGGAGGAAGTTATGTCCAATGTGTTGGCTGACACTAGTTTGTCTTTGAATGTGCTTCTGAAGTCAACATATTTAAGACTTTCCTACCAAGGCACCCCGATGAGGTACAATGGCGTAATTGTTAAAGCGTTCGAAGGTTCGCGTAAAACTGTCATTGGGGAAGTGGACCTTCTAGTGAAGATAGGTCCAAGTGATTTCCAAATTACTTTCCAGATAATGGATATCCACCCGACCTATAATTGTCTATTGGGAAGCCATGGATTCATGAAGCATGAGCTGTAACGTCTACTCTACACCCGAAACTGAAATTTGTGAAGAACGACAAGCTTGTCGTTGTTGGTGGAGAGAAGGAACTATTGGTGATCCATTTGTCATCTTTTTCATATGTTGAAGCTAAGCTGGAGGTTGGAACTCCGTTTCAAGCTTTGTCTATTGCTGAGTAGAAGAAAACTGGGGCACCCATGTCTTCTTTAAAAGATGCACAAAAGGCTATTGAGGCCGACAACATTGGTTAGTGGGGCCGTATGGTAGAGATCGCTGAGAACAAGAATAGGGCTGGATTGAGATTTTAACCAGGGCCATTCAACATCAGAATTGAGGACGTGCAACCAAGTTTCCGCAGTGGAGGGTTCATTCATGGGAACGATCAACACTCTGCTGTTGTGATTGAAGACAGTAATGATAAAGACGAAGCTTGCGCCAACTTTGTGACGCATGGCCAGACTTGCAACAATTGGGTTGTTGTTGATGTTCCTACTGTTATTCATCACTCTAAGTAATTTGTTTTTCATTTTAAGAAAAATCCTTCTCCTATGCCTAAGGGATAAGTGAACATTGTTGAGCATTTCTATTATCATCAATAAAATACAATTTTATTCATCCACATCTATGATGTTTTATTTTACCTTTTTGCTTTTTTTCTTCTTCTGAAAATGGTAATCACAAAAAAAACATGAATAAATAATAATCTTCCATTTGCATAATATTTGGTCACAATTCACTTCTCTAAAACCAAAATATCAAATCATTATGCAGGTTGGTTCTCAAACCCATTGAATACAATGATCCTACTCCCTCTCCAAACTTTGATTTCCCTATGTTTGAAGCTGAGGAAGAGACTGATGATGAAGAAGTATCTGATAAATTATCTCATTTACTTGAGCACGAGGAAAAATCCATTCATTCGTTTGAAGAGAAAATTGAACTAGTCAACATGGGTTCCGAAGATGAGGTGAAGGAAGTCAAGATTGGGTCTCAATTGTGTCCAGAGGCTAAGAAGGGGTTGATTGATCTTCTTCGAGAGTATTCTGATGTATTTTATTGGTCCTATCAAGGCATGCCTGGGTTGGATTCTGAGATTGTGGAGCATAGATTATCGTTGATGATATGATTGCAAAATCAAGTAATGAATAAGAACATGTTGAGCATTTGTTGAAATTATTCCAGCGTTTGAGGAAGTACAAACTCCACTTGAATTCCAATAAGTGTAATTTTGGTGTTTGTTCTGGTAAGTTGTTGGGCTTTATTGTCAGTGAGAAGGGTATTGAAGTTGATCCTGCCAAGGTCAAAGTAATACAAGAAATGCATGTGCCCCAAACTGAGAAGCAAGTCAGAGGATTTCTCGGCCGCTTGAATTATATCTCAAGATTTATATCACATATGATTGCCACATGTGCGCCTATATTCAAGCTCCTTCAGAAAGATCAGTCTTGTGATTGGACTGAAGATTTCCAGAAAGCTTTTAATAGTATCAAAGAGTATATGCTTGAGCCTCCAATTCTGTCTCCGCCTGTTGAAGGAAGACCCTTGATCTTGTATTTGAATGTGCTTGATGAAAGTATAGGTTGTGTTCTTGGTCAGCAAGATGAATCTGGAAAGAAAGAATATGCAATTTACTACCTCATTAAGAAGTTCACCGACTATGAGACTCAGTATTCTGTGCTGGAAAAGACTTGTTACGTATTGGCTTGGGCTGCTAAGCGTCCGCGCTAGTATATGTTGAATCATACTACTTGGTTGATATCCAAAATGGATCCAATCAAGTACATTTTTGAGAAGCCTGCTTTAACTGGGAGGATTGCCTATTGACAGATGTTATTATCTGAATATGATATTGAATACCGATCTCAAAAAGCAATTAAGGGTAGTTTTTTGGCTGACCATTTGGCTCACCAACCTATTGAAGATTACCAGTTAGTGCAGTATGATTTTCCTGATGAAGAGATTTTGTACTTGAAGATGAAAGATTATGACGAACCATTGCTTGAAGAAGGGCCAGAACCTGGATCCCGTTGGGGCATGGTATTTGATGGAGCTGTTAATTCTTATGGTAATGGCATTGGAATTGGGACAGTGACTATTACTCCTCAAGGCACTCATTTTCTGTTCACGGCTAGATTAACCTTCAAGTGTACAAATAACTTGGCTGAGTATGAAGCTTGCATTGTGGGGGCTTGTAGCGGTAAATTCATGATCATCAAGTTATGGATAAGCTAGACATCAAATAACAAGATTCGCCACCGCGATTTTATTGTTTCCATGGGAAAAGGGAAAAGTACGAACAAAACCCAAAAATAAGAAGTTTTCAAATCAAAACTAATAAAATTCCAGAGATTACAGGTAAGGGGGTTGGTTACATAGAGGGAAGGTGTTAGCACCCAAAGTGTCCTAGGTACTCCTAGGGAGCCCTTTCTTGTGTTCATATGTATTCTGTATAAAGTGATGTTTACAAACAAATAGAATGGGGGGATGAGAAAAGAATCCATTAATTATATTTTTGTGTTTGACAAGACCTTCGGACTTGTGCCTAGTACCAACATAAAGATGAGGGATCAAAACCTCGTAGTTCATGATACAAATTTCAAAGTAGATGCATTGCTTTTAATAAAAAATTAAGTTTGAAAGGCACAAGGGCCTAAAAAAAAGGTTTCAATGAGTTAGTTCTTTTTGGCTTTTGAAACTTTTAACTCAAGTATAGTTAAGTTTATTTACAAGTTTGATTTAAGAAAAGAAGTTTGAAAATGCAATGGCATAAAGCCAAAGTTTCTAATTTGCAAAGGGTCTAAGTTTAGAAAAATAACAAGTTCAAACAAAGAAGTTTTTAAAAGGAGGGAAATATTTTAAAATTAAAGAGATGGGGAGGAGATGAAGAGACTAATCATCAGCACAAATTTAAAAGTTAAGAGTTGAAAAAATCTGGCCAATGGGCTGCAATCCAATAGGCAAGAATGCCATATAGAAACTGCAAATTCCCTTGGATATTAAAATCAAGCAACAAATAATGCATACATTATTAACTTGGAGAGCAAGGCATCAAATAAAGATAGCCACATCCAAGCTTTAGCCACTTCATGATCTCTTTCAAATTTGCCCATGTAGCAGATGAATTCCACAAGTCACAAGTTCAAATTAACAACTTCACAATGATCATGTTGCAGATGAACTCAGATGGGTCTTCAATGATGTATTAGATGAAGTTTCAAATTGCAAGCACTTGGTTACATGAAAGTTGGCATTGGCCAAGTCCTTTTGCATAGGGATATTGCCTAAATTCTAAGTCCAACAGTCCACACAATAGTTTTTTAGGGTTTTTGTTTCTTATTATGTACATTAATGGTCACAGACCACACAAACAAACAAAATATACACAAACGAGATGTATCACACAATATGGTCCAAGTGGACAAAGTGAAAAGGTATTAATATAAACAATTAGAATGGTATGAATAATGGCAAATGAATAGAGCTTAAAAATTAAAGTGTATTAGAAGTAAATGGTTTGAAATTAAATGTTAGTTGTTAATGAATTATAAGTTAGTATTGTTTTTGCTTTTGCTTTTTAAGTCATTCTTTGGAGAACACTCAACCCACTTATCACAAGTATGGATCCTTGAACCAAGACATCTTCCAAAGGAAGGAAAAAAGGCCAAGTTTCCATATAATACCATGAAAGAGGGGAGACTTACAATCTCACTAACTAGAATGCTATGCCTTTTTGTGTCAAAATTTAGCACTATGTTAAGCAATCCTAATTGAACTTATGTAGAAGTCATAACTATCTGAGGCTGGGCAATAGAATTTTGGTGTTAATGCATGTGAGAGACATAGTATAATGGACTATGCTCATGAAACATACCACATACAAAAAGAATATGCAAAAGAGGTGGTCTAATCTCATCCATACTTATGTTGATTTTTCAATCAACTAGACTTAGGACTTTGAGATATCATAGGCCAAATGAAATGGATGCATAAAGAAGGGGGATTAGATGAAGAGGGAGGGGAATATATCAAAACTCAAATTGGTCAAAGGAGGACTTTTATCAAATTAAGATCATTCATTCATTTTGGGAGATGGAATGTACATTCAATCAACCCCTAAGTCCAATGATCTTAACCTAGCAAAGTCAAATCAACTTTGACCAAGGTCCAACAACACAAGTCAAAGTTATACAAATCATCAAGATATCTCAACACAATTATTTGGAATTTATTCAATTTAAAAATACTAAAAATAATGCATTAAATTAAATATGGTTTGTCAAATTCCTAAAATCTCATCAAAACACCAAAGAAATGGCCATGAGATTTATCATAGGTCAAACAAGGTCAAAGAACCTTGGAGAAAAAATTTCAGAATTTTTTGAGACTTAAAATTATTTTTAAACAATTAAAAATATTCACAAAATCAATTAAATCATGAAAAATATTAATAATGATCCAAAAATTAATTTTAATTCAAAATATGAATGAGGAATTTATTTAAATTTTTTTGGTGAAACTCTCATATTTTTTGGATCAATATTAAAATTAATATGAATTAATGAAAATCAAATGAAATAAAATGATAATCAGAAAATAAAAAAAACGTGCATCACTTGATCTCCCTCATTAATTGAGGTGGCAGATTAAGTGGCTGAGCACGCGTAATCTACCATGCACCTGAGTTAACTAATCACACGTGTGGTAATCAATATGTACGCTCAAGATTAAAATAATTTAAACAAGATCAATGGCTCAGAACCTGTCCAGCACACCACTGGCGCTGAACCTCCGGTCACCTTCTCAGGCGAGGTCCACCGGACTGGTTCACTCATCACCATTAAGAAAATGAAAAAAGAGGACATGATCTGAAAGAAAAAATGGCGTATAGCACGAATCTGACCTCAATTTCAACTAACTCCAAATATATAGAAAGATATGAGGAGTTGAATTTTGAGTTATGTCAAATGAGTTGCTTTGATTCGACCTCAAAGCAACTCAATCTTCTTGCCTACATTGGTAGGACTTCAGACAACCAAAGATCCAAGAGAATTGATGAGAATTGAGTGAGAATCGAAGAGAAGAAGATTTCTGAAAATTACCTTCAATGTTGTGAAAAAATGGGTCTTGCTTGCTTCAAACTTGACTTGATCATACTCGAGGAGCTTGCAGAAGTGGTTTGGCAATGGTACAAAGCTTTGGATCCTGTAGTTTTTGAATCTCCAAACAACGAGATTCAAACTCAATTTTCAAGTTGAAAATTCTCAGGTTTTCCTTTGAATGATGAGGGTTTCAATTGGGAGGCAAAGCTGGCGCTCAAGGTGTGTTTGATAATTGCACACTTGAAAATTTTCTAAATTTGGCAATGTGATGCACAAGCTTGCATGGGCGTGTACATACCCATGAAGCAATCCATTTTGATCCAATTGCAACTGTACTGAGGTTCAAGTGATGCTTGAATGGTAAGGCAATGTGAAATGGAGTTTTGGACATTTGATTTTTCCACTTGATGCAGACCTGTTAAGACCATGCGCAGCCATAGCAAACCTCATCCAAAATGCATGAAATATGACTCTTTGGAAATCTTAGATTAAGGGGAACAACTTTGATGTTGGACACTTTTCTAATTGGAACTTGGATCATGGTGAATTTTGAGGTGGAATTCTGGAAATTTCATCATCTTGAAATTTTTTCTAAGTGTTAAGTCATATATCTCAATATTCCACCTTACTTAACTTTTTGTGTGAGCTCCAAATGAGAAAAGTGTCTTCATAAAAGTTGTACCTCTTTCAAATAAATTAAAAATGGTCACCAATTTCATGTCATTTAGATATAGAATGATAGAGTTATGCATTTTTGAAGTTGAGGAAAATCACTTGTTCAATGGTATAGGGCAAAAATGACCTATAATGTATCCTCATATCACATGCTCATAAAAGTTGGTTTAGCTCTCACTCCAAACATCAAAGTTGAAGTAGACATCTTGAATTTGATTATACAACTTGGAAATTTTTCATCTCATAAAAATTGAGCAAGTTATGGCCTTGGGAAGTTGACTTTCAAATTAGGGTTGAGATAAAATGACCTATAATGTTTCATCACAGAAAATGATTTTCCAAGAAAAACTAGATCTAGGTCTCAACATGAAAGTTGTTTAGAATGCCACTTAGAGTAACTTTTCTCTTGAAATAATTTCCATATGGTGAATATTATAGGAGATAGGGTCTAGGGAGACCCGGTTTTGATTAGATGAATTCATCTAGCCAACCACCATCAACCAACTTGCTAACCTTCAATTCTCTTGACTTTCTAGGCTCATGGTAGATCATAAATGCATAAGATGAATAAATTTGAAGTGTTCCTTGAGGAATTTGATCAATTGATGAGATAGCTTGTTGGAGAAGTTACTTAAGATACCCATTCAAACTAGGGTTTCCAAGGAAAATCACTTCCAAACTCTTGAAGAATACTTGATCAATATGACATGTAGAGATCATTGGGACTCATATATGATGCTTTGAGACATTTTGGAAACTTGATAGATCAATGATGATCATGCGCTACCTACAAAAGAGTTAGGCAAATGCAAAGACATATTTTTGGTATTTTGGTTAGTAAAATGATAATATACAAGTATGATACAATCACATAGTTCTTGGTGATCTCTCCCAAAGCAAACCCCATGAAAGAGGGGTAAGGAGAATGCCAAGGTGTGATCCCAATGCTAATGCATATGATGAAATTTACATGAGGGATCTTAGGGTCAAAATTGGGGTCTTACAACTGCCCTTATTTAAGGACATTCTAACTGAGGAGGTGAAGGTTAAAATCTTCGTATCGACTCAGTAGAATGGGCTTAAATAACAACATAGAAACAAATTTTGGTCTCTAAGAGACCTCATGATGCATATGATATGAATGTAAAAGCGAATTCTCTGTGGGGGAAATATTGCCACAAAGGAAAAGAAATCAGAGAGACTGAATATCCACAAGAGCATAATGCATTCCATAAGGAAAAACTCACTGGGGAGGCAGAGACTCTGAGGGGAAAAAAGGATTATACGTAGGCCAGGCTACGACTTTAAAAATTGCTGGGGGACTCAGAGGAATTCCATGAAAAATGGAAAGACTCAGCCAGGGAAACAAAACATCTGCAGGGGATACGAGTATATCAGGGTAAAACTGTCATACTTGAATCTTGCAGGAAAAACGATTTCACTAAGGAAATACACACTCAACTCAACTGGGGAAGGAATAAACTTCAACACAGGAGGAGCAAAAATCTATTATCCACTACCTGTTACCGGGTAAGGAGATAATATAGATCTGACAGAGAGGACATCCGTCATCGGTTAGGATGAACATATCAATGATGACTCGCTGAGAACCACAGGAGGGAGTATTCATTACCGGTTACTGGGTAAGAATAGCCTTGCCGGGGAAAACTGCAGAAAAATAGGATTTACAACTACCGGTTACTAGGCAAAAGACCAGAGATGAGAATATCCGTCACCGGTTAGGGTGAAAATATCAAGGATAGACTCAGAAGGGAAGAAAATCCCTCATCGGTTAAGATTAACATATCAAGGATAGACTTGCCTAGGATGTCAAGGAGGATATCCGTCATCGGTTAAGATGAACATATCAAGGATAAACCAACTGAGCAAAAATTAGGAATTACATCTATCGAATGTTGGATAGAATACCATCAAAGAGAAAATCCATCACCGGTTAGGATGAACTTATCAAGGATAGACTCTGTTGAGGAGCAAAATAGGAATTACATCTATCAGTTACTGGATAGAATACCATCAAAGAGAAAATCCGTCATCGGTTAGGATGAACATATCAAGGATAAACTCTGCAAAGGGGAAAGAAAAGTAGGACTTACAACTACCGGTTACTGGGTTGAAGACCACAAAGAGAAGGAAAACTGTCATCGGTTAGGATGAACATATCAAGGATTAGCTCTCTGAGGAACAAAATAGGGATTACAACTACCTTTTTACTGGGTAGAATACCAAAGATGAGAATATTCGTCATCGGTTAGGATGAACGTATCAAGGATAAACTCAAACAGGGGAAGAAAATATTTGTCATCGGTTAGGATGAACATATTAAGGATATTCTTCCGGGAAATGAATGAATCCACTGGGGACTCTACTGATAGGAAAAACAGGGGTACCCTTTCCAGGTATTAGGCAAGAAGTAACAACTGCAAACTAAGAAGAATATTATCAGTTACTGGGTAATAAACCCTTAGGCGGATCAAAGCATCTATCTAGGTAAGAACTAGAAAGAAACGGTCAATCAAGACTCAACCCAATGAGGATATAACTCAAGGGGAGTGATTCCATCAAGATAATCCACTAGGTAGGAAACTAAAACAAAAATCTTCCACGAGGAAATAACTCAGTGGGGAAAGGAGAAAGGTTAAAGTCTTTCTGCTTAAGGGGCCGACACTCTACAATTGAAGGAGGACAAACGTCAGATTTGTATGGGGATAAAGTACCTCCATAACAGAGAATAAGAGTCTCAAACAACGAGTCAACCAATATGATGATACAATCATGCGATTATGAAATTATATGAGTGTATATGTATATGTGTATATGATGATTATGCTGACAAAACGATCGCAAAGTATACAAAGGTGTCGCAAAAATTTGAATCATCGATACAATCCTCGGTCAATCCACAAAAGAGGGGAACAACTACCGAAGCAAAGAGATCAACATCCCAAAGGCTCAACCCTAGCTGGGGAAGGAGGAAATCTGCTGAGGAAAGGAAATGTTATCGAATCTGCGGGGAACACCATATTGAATGGGAGACAACCGTACAGAGGATAAACGCAAATAGCAGCCCAGGAACCATGAGGAAACTCTGACTGGGGATTGAGCTGGATGGCGACTGGTGGAGAAACTAACGCAATCTATTGAGGAAACCAATCTTACTCTGTTGGAGATCAAAACCAACATCAATCTTGTTGAGGAATATACAAACTCCGTTAGGGAATATCAACGAACTCCACTGGGGATGACTGAAGGGTTAACTGCTCGGGGGAACCATTAATGCTCCACACTTAGGACTTGCTGTTTTCGAAATGCTGTTGATATTTATTTTTAATTGCTTTAAAATTATTGCTTTTATATGTTTAAGAAAATGATTTTGATTAAAAAATTTAAATTAAAAAATGATCACAATAAAATTTAAAACTATTTGGCTGAAGTAAATAAGAGTGAACCAATTGGATAAAAACCCAACTTTATTTAATAGAATGGTAATCTGTAAATGACAAGACTCCATAGATCTTTACAAAGTTGAAAATGGTAATTTTCATGGAAAAGGGTTACATTGAATAGAAATGATCACTAATCCTTCCACCAACTCTTGATATCCGCTGTGCTTTTGGCCACTACTCGGGATGATGAATTGACGTCAACCCTTGTGCTCAACAAAGTTTCTCCAAAAATTGAAGATCAGCAGAATGCAGTTACTTGCCATAATCCCTAAATTTTGCATAAGTTGCCCTAGGGTGGGGTACTCAACTTATCAGGAAAATTATTTCTGTTTTATGTCTCGAATTTTTTCCTGGATCGCCCTTTCGGGTTTTCAATCCACAGAGACACTCATTTTTTCCTAAGCCTCCCTTTTGGGTTTTCAACTTAGCGAGATGTTCTTTTCTTTTTTAGGCGAAGTATTTCTTGACTGCATTTGCATTCACAGAACGCATGAACTCTTCACCATCCATAGTTGAAAGAATCAATGCACCGCCTGAAAAGGATCTCTTAACAACATATGTGCCTTCATAATTAGGAGTCCATTTGCCCCTAGAATCTGGTTTAAACGATAAAATCTTGAGCACATGTAAGACCCCAATTTTGTCCCTAAGATCCCTCATGGCATCATATCATATCATTGCATTGCCTCAAGGATCATTGTGCACCTTGCTCTTTCCTTGTGGGTTGGTTATCTTTTGAGTTTGATTCTTGATCACCAAGCATGTTTTGCATTTGTATATCATTGCTTTTCTTTTTACCACTAACCAAAAGTACAAAAATATGTCATCTAACCCTTGTCTTGCAGATGAAGCAATCAACAGTCAAAGCAGTCAAAGGCAGTCATTGAGCAATAGATGGTGGCCATTCTTGAGAATTTGGGCACCATGATCATTCCCAAAAGTTCATATGAGCTATGATGTTATTTTGGATCAAAATCTCAAGTGGTAGAGGCTTGAATCTCATCAAGGCATTCTTCAGTCAACTGAAACCCTAGCCAGTCAACTGCTCAGTCAACTGTGATTTTTGGAGGTGGGAAGTGATGAGAAATACTTCATTCATGTTCAAACAAGTCTCATTTGACATTTCAAACATCAACATTGAAGAAAATAAAGTCAGGTCAAAACTTTCCAAAAATAGAAAGTGACCTATAATTCAAATTTGCCAAAAATGGAAAGGTTTTCTCCTCAAGATTACATCACCAAAAATGCTTCAAATGAAATTTTGTTGAACATGAAAGTTGTAGATCTTTCTCTCCCATTTCCAAAATGTCCAAGAACATCAATTTCTCATTTGTGGTTGAAGAGATATGATCAAAACACGGCCAAGTGTGGATTGAACTTCAAAAGTGCATAACTTTCACACCATAGCTCCAAATCATGTGGCTCTTTTTGCTAAATTCTTGTCATGACCTATAATTTCATAATCTTGCATTGCATTGCATCATTTCTCATCACATGAACTTTTGCATTTTCACTTGAATTTTGGAGGGAAATTTCACAATTTAAAATTGGTGAATAATTTGGATATTTTGCAATTACCAATGATTTTAAAATGTCATTTTAAGTGAAATTAACATAAATTCATGCACTGTTCATGCACCATGCTCATGCATAAGGGTGAATTGCAAATTTGTCCAAACACCTCAAACTTTGCTAATTTCAATTACCATTTGTTAATCTTAATTAAGCATGACTAATTAGGAGTATATAACCTCAAACCCTAACAGAAAATGCTAACCACACTTCACAAATTTCAGATCTACAATTTTTCTCTCAAATTTCTCTCAAATTTTTCTCTCATTTTCTTCAAGCAACTTGCATAATCCTTGCCTAGTTCATCATCTAGCATAATCACTGAGCAACATTCAAGCAAGAACCACTTGAATTCGTGCAAATTTGGAGCTGCTTGAAGCAAGAACTCAACAATGGTGAAATCTTGAATCTGTGGAATCGTGCTCAATTGGACATCAAGACTCCTTCCATACATTCATACAAGCTTGCTAGGATGCGTTTGAAGCATTACCAAGCCTTGAAACCACACAATTTAAAAGTTGCTCTCCAAGAGGTTTTAGATCGATCCTCTCTATTCTCAATTTCATTATGCTAAACCTATAGATCTCGTTTGTGTGAGCATTGTAGATGCTTAATTGGCTGCATTATATGGTAAAACACTAATGTCTTGACTGATGTCATGACATGTATATGTGACTACATTGTAGTTACTGCAGGACTAGCTAACACAGGATTATTGAATGCTGTGACATTCATACCTGTCAACAGATACTAAGGAACAGAAGTTCTGTTAGAACTTAGTATTCATTTGCAGTCTGGTTATCAAGGAAGAACCAGACCTGGCATAAGGCCTACTGACTGAATGTCAAACTGGATGTTGTGACATTCATCATTAACAGCAGCTGGTGAAGATTAGGCAGAGTGGTGTTCTGCTATACTTCAGCATACTAGTTAGTTTGTTCTTCAAGAGAATTACAGAACTAACTTAAGGCCAAGTGTGTAAATGTTAAGTTGGACACTTTGACATTTACTAATGTAAGCTGTTACTGTAGTATGGTCATTTTGATCATGTACAGGTCAGCAATTTGTACAGTCTGTTTTCTGGAAAAACAGACTCAGCATATGGACCTTGATGTCAAGCTGAATGTCGTGACATTCGTGCCTGACAGCATATGCTAAATTGTAGGTTGTTCAGTTTTCTGTTTCAGCTTTTTCTCAGGCTATTCTTCAGGAAGTCAACAGCTTAGAGAAAATCCAGGAAACCAACAACCAAGCTACAATTAAGGAACCTAACAAATAGCCTATTTGTTAGCACACTAATATGTGGAAATTAGTTAGAATCCTATGTGGCATTATTTGTGGAGGTCTTGAGATATTTTAGGAACTAAATGTGGAGATATTTTAGGAACTAAATATGGAGATATTTTAGGAACTAAAGTTGGAGATATTTTAGGAACTAAAAGATTGAAGACCTTGTTTATAGCAGAAAGTTTCTGCTGATGTTGTAACAGCAAAGGAGAAGTTTGCTGCGATTTCTGAAGGCCCAAATCCACTTGGGTGATTAGGTTATAAATAGCTGATTGTAATCTAGTTTTTGTAAGCCTCTTAGAATGAATTTTTAGGGGTGTGTGTAAGGTAAACCTCCCAATCTGTGGGAAGGTTACCATGTGTCTCTCAGTGGTAAACCTGAGAGTGTTTGTCACTCAAAGCCTGTAGGCAAGAGTGATTATGTTCTTGAATGAAGCTGTGAAGCAAGTTCAAGGTGTTTGCACATTACATTGTATTTGTAGTGATAGGAATGGAAACTGGAGGTTTCTATCTAGGAGTTCCTAGGTATAGATTGCATTGGGTAGGGATTAAGTGATGAGTTGTAAACGGGGGAGTTTAACTCTGAATTGATACTACTAATAGTGGATCTTCTTCCTGGCTTGGTAGCCCCCAGATGTAGGTCATGTTGGACTGAACTGGGTTAACAATTACTTGTGTTTTTACCTTTTGCATGTTATAATTGTGCCAGTTATAAAATAAGGTAAACCTGTAATGCTGTAACAGATGATGTTCGAATCAACAGTAAGACATCATGCTGATAACTATGGAAGAAAACAACTGAAGTGAGTGCTAGGTTTGACTTCTGTTGAGTCTTTCTTCCTGAAGCACAGAACCAGGGGTTCATACATTCTAGGGCGACATAGAATGAGATGTCGTGACATCTGTGAACCTGTGCATATTAGTACAGTGGTTAATAACTATCTTGCTGTATTAGTTACAATGTTAGATCAGATGTCATGTCGTGGTGGATAACATCTGAATTCTGACTACACCAGAATTTCAATTGGTATCAGAGCAGGCATCCTGTTCTGTCTCTGGATGAGATCCATGGGTGATACTTTCTGGTATCTTGCAAGAAGTTATGGTAGTACTAATGTTGGAACCTGTGAAAGGTTCTGTACTTTCCCTGAATGGTCCCTTGAAGTAGGTGGATGGACTGTTCATGACAGGAATGGTGTGTACCTGTCTCTGCAGGGTGGCAATTGGCCTGTGTGTGGGACAGCTGTGCCAGTATTGAATCACATTCAAACGTGGTATGGTCTTGGAGGCTGATCTGGTGAAGTGTGTGTTCATAGGTTGAGTTGTATTATGATTTCCGCTGCATAATACCTGGCAAAACTCAAACTCTGATGTTGTTTCCCCTCATGTGGATGTAAGGCTGCTGTATTCAAGATCTCATCATAATCTACTGAAGATGTCAAAGATACTTGAGTCCCCTCAAGTCCACTCATCATGACGTTCTCACTTCAGGATGGTAAGAATCACTTAATCACTGATTCTTTTACTCACTTGAGTAGGGTGTATGAAGACCTTGAAGACCTTCAAGGAAGGTTTGTTCCAAGGAGGTGGAACTAATGTTCTATGCGATGTTAGAACATGTTGTTCAACAAGTATGCAGCTACTGGTTGAAGAGCAGATGTTTTTAGGTATCAAACAAAGGGATACTTCTCTTTGGAACCTACTCCTGACCTGGAAGAGGAGACATCTGTGTGTGATAAGTTGACAAGGGAAGGGTCAACTGTATGTGTGCTCAAGAAGGTCACCTTTAGAAGTCTGATCTCTAAAAGTTGAGCTGGTTGAGATGTGGCAGTGTGCAATCTCCTGCTGTTTGGCATATTCCTGTAGATTGGGCAGGGCTGGATAGGTGTTCCCTGAAGTACTATGCTGTGTTGGAAGACAAGTCCCCTGGATGTTAGCAGTCAATAATGGGGTAACCTGAGTGTTGTATCATCTACGAGGATTGGAACCATGAATCATGTTATTCAAACACCACGTGCAGAAGTGGCAGTTCTGTCAAGGAGTAAGAATATGAAGATTCAGAGGTTGGTTGAAGTAGTATGCCCTGGCAATGCATAACTACTATCGACTGGTATTGTGTGTCTCACTAGTACTTATGGTCAGCTGGAGTCTGATTGGAGGAGTTAGTTGCCACTGGTAGGGATAGTGTATGTCATGTTGAGACATATGGGTACAATGCATGGATATTGGTGTGGAGTATCCATGATTGTTAAGTTGAGGGGGAGTTTTGGTTAACCTCCTCAAGTCTGGTCAGCCTAGGGTCTGGTTGGCTGTTGACCTGTGTCACATGGGTTCTGGTGGTTGTGTGACACATTTGCAAGGAAGAATTCATCTCTCTCATTCCTAAGGGTGAATTTAATCTGGGAAGACTTTCAAAATTGTCTAGGTGCTTGCAAGCAGAAGATGTTGACACAAGAAGAGTATTTTCAAAGTATTCTTATGGTGGAAGTATCTGAAGGGATGATTGGGAAAGGATTTAAGATCAATGTCTACTTGTGCCAAGTGCAAGTGTTTAATTGATTATCCTTGGAGCTCAAGATAACTGATGTTCTTAAAGATGTTGGAACATCACTTCTTCAAGACCCTGTGCAGAATCACAGGAAGGACAGTACATTGGCTTATGATCTATCTCTTTGGTGGCAGCAAAAGCATATGATCTCTGAAAAGGTTTCCTGGCAAGAAACATGTTCAGCCTTGGTATGTACAAGAAGAAAAAGACATCATAGTCTTGATGGTGGTTACTTGGATCAGTTTATTTCTGATCTAGGTAAGGAAGTGCATTAGCTTATGCACACTGTGAAGTCAAGAACAAGTGGCAACAGTCTTGACATCATGGAAATAGCCTTGCCTTAGGATGTGGAATCCTTGGTAGAGCTGAAGGGTTAGTTTCTAACTGGTCCTTCTGAAGACTCATACATCAGAGTGTCTGATGTCTTTGGAGAAGAAGCAGGGATTCATCAAGGTGTGAGCTTGGATGACTTAACTGCAAACCTACAGGATGGAGGTTGTTTACTCAAACTTGGTTCCACAATCAAGTCTATGAGAACATTGAACTCTTGTTCTGTGAAGGGAGGAAGTTCTTTCAAGTGGCAGAAGAAGGAGCTGAATTCAACAGCTGGATGTCAAAACACAATGTTGTGACATTTGGTTCAACATCAGATTCTTAGTTGGTGAAGTGGCACATCAACTTGAGATAGAAAGGTCTACAGGGTTGTAGATTGGATACTTCAAAAAGCTTGAAGTTCAAGTCTCACTTGGAAGGTCAGAATATCTTTGGGAGAAGTCTGATAAACTTGGGGAGGTCAAAAAGCAGCATTTGACCTTGTCATATGAGGATTCATGAAGGAGGTAATCAACCAGTGGCATTTGGTCTATCTCAGGAGTGAGTTCGAAGAATCAAGATAATCCATATGGCAGCTGATTATTCTTGAGGAAAGTCTGAGACAAATTACTTTTGAGCAGAAAAGTAGTAAGTTGAAGACTAAAGGAGGTGTCTTCTATTCATCCCTTGGAGCTTGTGGTAGGAGTTCTGAGCTATCTATGGAAGATTATCTCTTGTAATGGGATGAAAATGTATATGTCCCAATGTATGTCTGGGTTCTTCTTGATCAACCCGGTGACTCAGTGATATCTGAAGACTATCAGATGGTGTGCCTTGTCCTGTTATGAAGGATGTCCCAGCTGATGTTAGAACATCTTGTGAAGTGGTCTTCTGTTCTGGTTAGAAGAGAGATTGACACAGAGTGTGAATGTGTTCAGCTAAGAGGGTTGAACAGAGGGTGTGCTCTTGAAGACATGAAGATGCGTCTTTTGTTTTCCATTCATCAAGTGGTCTGGAGTCTCTTTGAATCAGGAAGTATGTAAAGGTCCAACTTTGGGATGTTGGATATGCCCATGTGTGATCTCCAAGCTTCAAGAGGAGAATGGGTTGTTCATGACAGGGGGAGTTCTGTCCTTGCACTGCAAGTAATCATCAAGCTTGTGGTCTATGTGTTCTCAGATAACAAGGTTTGGAAACCTGTTAGATAGTGGGATAAAGTTGGTATGTGTCAAGGCTGAGTGAGCAGAAGAATGTCTGACCGGATGTCATGACAATATGGAAGCATATGCCAGTAGGACATTCTGGCTGGTACAGGTGCTGGAGTTACAGCAGCTGTTATTTGATTAATGCACAGATTTAGGGGGAGAAGAAGTACCCCTGTGCATGTGTGTATTACTAGTAGCCATAACTAGTAATTGTTTTTGCTCCTGCTGCTGACTAAACTACTATTATGTGGTTTAAACTGCTGATAGTTTGCCTTGTTAACAAAAAGGACAGAGTATTCACAAGATGTCTTAACATAAGATATCTTATGTGCCTGCTGGAGTTCAAGAAAGTGTTCATGCAGGAGTGGATCAAGATGTCAGACTCAAAGTCTTGGAATCTGATATGGCTGTACCTACTGTAAAGCAAAAGTGGGTGATTACTTGATCGAAGCTGTGAAGCAAGATCAAGTGGATGTGAACTTGGTTGAAACTGTGAAGTAAAACCAAGTCTGGAACTCTGTCAGTGTGCTCTGGCTATGTTGCTGGCTTTGGCAACATTTTTGACAAAAAGGGGGAGTAATAACCACCAATACCCCTGACAAACAGAGTGGGTCTCTACAACAGACTCTCATGACAGATCTGAAGATTCCCCCCTGCAGCTGATGTTGAAGTTTAGGTGCAACTTCTAACATGTGTGTGCTGCTATGCGAAGTTTTTATTTAACTTCCATGTGTGTGAGTGTGCTGCCACTCTGAGTGTATTAGCTAGTAGTATTCCGCTGCCATGAACTCTGTTATGGGGATCAAAGTGTTTTAGCCAAAAATTTGCCAAAGGGGGAGTTTGTAGATGCTTAATTGGCTGCATTATATGGTAAAACACTAATGTCTTGACTGATGTCATGACATGTATATGTGACTACATTGTAGTTACTGCAGGACTAGCTAACACAGGATTATTGAATGCTGTGACATTCATACCTGTCAACAGATACTAAGGAACAGAAGTTCTGTTAGAACTTAGTATTCATTTGCAGTCTGGTTATCAAGGAAGAACCAGACCTGGCATAAGGCCTACTGACTGAATGTCAAACTGGATGTTGTGACATTCATCATTAACAGCAGCTGGTGAAGATTAGGCAGAGTGGTGTTCTGCTATACTTCAGCATACTAGTTAGTTTGTTCTTCAAGAGAATTACAGAACTAACTTAAGGCCAAGTGTGTAAATGTTAAGTTGGACACTTTGACATTTACTAATGTAAGCTGTTACTGTAGTATGGTCATTTTGATCATGTACAGGTCAACAATTTGTACAGTCTGTTTTCTGGAAAAACAGACTCAGCATATGGACCTTGATGTCAAGCTGAATGTCGTGACATTCGTGCCTGACAGCATATGCTAAATTGTAGGTTGTTCAGTTTTCTGTTTCAGCTTTTTCTCAGGCTATTCTTCAGGAAGTCAACAGCTTAGAGAAAATCCAGGAAACCAACAACCAAGCTACAATTAAGGAACCTAACAAATAGCCTATTTGTTAGCACACTAATATGTGGAAATTAGTTAGAATCCTATGTGGCATTATTTGTGGAGGTCTTGAGATATTTTAGGAACTAAATGTGGAGATATTTTAGGAACTAAATATGGAGATATTTTAGGAACTAAAGTTGGAGATATTTTAGGAACTAAAAGATTGAAGACCTTGTTTATAGCAGAAAGTTTCTGCTGATGTTGTAACAGCAAAGGAGAAGTTTGCTGCGATTTCTGAAGGCCCAAATCCACTTGGGTGATTAGGTTATAAATAGCTGATTGTAATCTAGTTTTTGTAAGCCTCTTAGAATGAATTTTTAGGGGTGTGTGTAAGGTAAACCTCCCAATCTGTGGGAAGGTTACCATGTGTCTCTCAGTGGTAAACCTGAGAGTGTTTGTCACTCAAAGCCTGTAGGCAAGAGTGATTATGTTCTTGAATGAAGCTGTGAAGCAAGTTCAAGGTGTTTGCACATTACATTGTATTTGTAGTGATAGGAATGGAAACTGGAGGTTTCTATCTAGGAGTTCCTAGGTATAGATTGCATTGGGTAGGGATTAAGTGATGAGTTGTAAACGGGGGAGTTTAACTCTGAATTGATACTACTAATAGTGGATCTTCTTCCTGGCTTGGTAGCCCCCAGATGTAGGTCATGTTGGACTGAACTGGGTTAACAATTACTTGTGTTTTTACCTTTTGCATGTTATAATTGTGCCAGTTATAAAATAAGGTAAACCTGTAATGCTGTAACAGATGATGTTCGAATCAACAGTAAGACATCATGCTGATAACTATGGAAGAAAACAACTGAAGTGAGTGCTAGGTTTGACTTCTGTTGAGTCTTTCTTCCTGAAGCACAGAACCAGGGGTTCATACATTCTAGGGCGACATAGAATGAGATGTCGTGACATCTGTGAACCTGTGCATATTAGTACAGTGGTTAATAACTATCTTGCTGTATTAGTTACAATGTTAGATCAGATGTCATGTCGTGGTGGATAACATCTGAATTCTGACTACACCAGAATTTCAAGCATGCTGAGCTAAAAATCGTTTAAATCCATGCCATATCCACTGAGTTTCGATGAATTGAAGTTTGCATGATGAATATTGTTTGCTTCGATCCACATGATTTAGATTGCTATGTGCTTAGCCAATACTTGATTTGTACTCTCCATTGTGTGTGCTTCATGTATATATGCTTAATTGTTGATTCTGGGAAAATTGTTCATCATGTGTTCTTGCTTGTGTGTTGTTTTCTGGAAACACGAAGAAGATGAATTGCAGGTGCTTTGGCAACGGTTTTCCTCTTGTTTTACACCACGCTTTTCTGTTTCCTAAAGTTTCGCTAAAACCGTTGCCAAATGTTAGGGTTTGAATGTTACTGGCTGCATGCGCGCGCCATGATGCGCTCTGATTGGCTGAGGCGTTTCTAAATGAAACGCCGCATTTCAGCAAGGAGGCGCCAATTTCAAATTCCAATTTATTTCATATATTTCCATTAATTCATTTGTTTCATGCAATTTTTATTTCATTTTTTTTGCAATCTTTGAAAAATCATAATAAATTCAATAATGGTCCAAATGATATGGGGATTTTTGCTATGGTTTTCTTTTTCTCTCTAGTTTTTTATCAACATGAAAATCAAAGTTGTGCCTGGCTGATTTAATTTTTTCCCCTAGGTTTCTTGTATGTGTATGCATTTTGACATTACCTTGCCTTTTCCTTTGTGAAATAATGGTTGTTGATCCTATGAATCTGAAAATTTACATGTTGAAACTAGACTCTTTGATTGACATTTTGGTGTTGAGTTTGCATTTTTATCATTTGTGGTTTCTGGTTTGTGAATTTTCTAAGTAGGTGTGACAATTTGTGTCACACCTTTGCATGTTCATCTTGTGCTATGTGTTTACCCTATCAAATGATGCTCAATTATTCTGATTTTTTGCATGCTAATCATATGAGATGTCCTGAATATGCATGATTTTTTCCAGATTTTTGTGAATCATTTCTAATTTAATTGAGATTTTTCATTCTGTTTGATCACATTTGGACTTTAAAATTGTCTTGAACTTAGAATGATCATGAAATGCACTTGGTAAATGATATTGATGTGAGACTTTTTGCTATGTGTCAATAATTGTTTGAAGTTTGATCATGTCAAATTTGAGCTTCTGTTTTGGGTTTTTTCCTTATCTTTGACCCTAGGCTTTGACCTAGTGGTTTGCCTCTCATGTTTGAAGCTTTGATTCAGGTTACACATTCAAGTTACACAATTTGATGATGCCTCATCTTGAGAGCATTTGATATTTGCTTTTGCTTACTAATGTGTGTTTTGTAGGTTGATGTTGACTCAATTGAGTTTGACTTTTGGTTTCCACATTGTGTATATTGGTTGACTGTTGCATTAACTGTTGGTTGATTGTCTGAGTTGTATACTGATTTGTTTGATGTTTCCACAGGTACATTAGTTACTTAAGTTCATTTTGAACTTGCTTTTGCTTGGTTGCTTAACCACCTTAGGTATAACCTCTCTTCTTCATGTAGTCTGGAAGACCTGGCCTGTTATGAGGTCAAGCACCTGTCTGAAGTCCTCCTTAAGAGGCAATGCTTGTGATTGTTTACTCTTTGTGCCAAGCAGGAAAAGTCCTCATATGAGGCAATTGGTAGATAAAAGAGATGTGTAGTCCATCTCCTACTATTCAGTGTGTCATCCCTTTGCTCACATTACATGTTGATGCATTATGGATATTAACCCAAGATCTATAGAGTCATTCACTTGTGGAGAGAGTTCTAACTTTCTGAACTCCCACACCTTCTACTATTCAATGCTCTCCCTGACCAGGGATAAGAGCTATGAGGCACACCCCTCATCTCCATTTCATCTGCTTCACCTTAACTCTCAATGTTAAGGTTAAGAGCACCACTTACCCCATTCCAGTTGACTTTAAAGTCTAACCTTTGCTTGAGCCTAATTGCTTGTATATAGTGTGTGCTAATTGACTTTGATTGATTGCTTACTTGATTCATCTGTGTATATTTGCTTGAGTGTGCCTTAGTGCATTTATCATCATTTGTATATCATTTCATAAACTTTGCTTTATAGCATTTTTGCTTTGTCCATGGAGGAGACAAGCATAAGTCCATTACTTGGCAGTTGTTCCTATGCTATGGTGTGAGACTAGTATAAGTCCATTGATTGGCATCCGGTATCATTGTTTTGTTTTAGGAGATTGGTGTAAATCCATTGATTGGTATCCGGTATCCATGTTTGTTTGTGAGATTGGTATAAGTCCATTGATTGGCATCCGGTATCACCTTGCTTTGTTGCCTATTCCAAAGGACACACTTGAATCATCTTCCATATGATTTCAAGAGGTGAACATCTAAGAAGTTTTACTTCCTCACCCTTCCATTTTTTGTGTGTGTTTTCAAAACTCCCTTTTCACATGTTAATTCAAAAACTTTTGACAAATATTGTGCAAACATTCTCACCTCTTTTCAAATTAGAAACCTAGGCCTTAGGCCTTTGATTTTTCAAACTCCATTTCATAATACTTCTTTGAATTGAATTCTAATCATACTTTGACCATTTTTTGTGAATAAATCCTAATTGGTTAATCCAACTCATTCAATTGTTTTGTGGCTTTGTCCATTCTTGTCAAGTTTTCATACATTAGCCATAGGTTTGATTTATCCTAGTTGGTTGATGTTAACCTCACCTTGGTCCTTAGTGATTGAATTGTAAGACTTCCTTGCTTATTATAGGGTTAACCCCTCACTAGCAAGTTGAAGCTGTTCTCACATGGTGGACTCATTGTTTGTATAAGGTTGAGTTTTCTCCCGTGGATAACGAAAGACCTTAGGGCTTTTGTTTAAAATGAACCCACTCATATTTTGGAAATTTTTTAGCCGAACTACGGCGTTTTGATCCTTACCTTCCATGGAGAGGTACGTAGGCAACGGGTTCATCCGTTCAAACACAAAAATAATAACTTGTATATTCTTTTCTCATCTTCCCAATCATGTTTGCACAATATGTCATAAACAAATAAACTTTTCTATACAACAAGTGTGAAAAGGGCTCCCTAGGAGTACCTAGGACGTTTTGGGTGCCTAACACCTTCCCATTGCGTAATTAACCCCTTACCCAGATTCTCTGATCTTTTCATTAGTTTTCTATGTGTAAAACTTCTTAGGCTTTTGTTCGCTTTTTAGCCATTCCTTTGGATAAATAAAAGTGCGGTGGCGACTCGATTTCTTTGTATGCTTTGCTTTTGATTTAATCAATAAATCATAAAGTGACAAATACACCGCTACAACACAAGGTCACCTTTTCTGAACATGCAACGTCTGACCTTCTTATCAAAAGCTCTCTTCATCCTTTGCTAATATAACTGACCATGACACATGGCAGTTAGCCTATTCTCTTCTATTAAATTCAACTAATCAAACCTAGTTTGACACCATTCAGCCTCAGTCAACTTGGCTTCCATGAGCACACGTAATGAAGGAATCTCAACCTCCACGGGGAGCACAACTTCCATGCCATAAATAAGAGAGAAAGGGGTTGCCCCTGTTGAAGTACGGATGGATGTACGATAACCGTGCAAAGCAAATGGGAGCATCTCATGCCAATCCTTAAATGTTACAACCATTTTCTGAATAATCTTCTTAAAGTTCTTGTTTGCAGCTTCAACAACCCCATTCATCTTGGGTCTATAGGGAGAAGAATTATGATGTGCAATCTTGAAGTCTTTACAAAGAGCTTCCACCATATTATTATTCAATTTCGATCCATTATCAGTAATGATCTTACTTGGCACACCATAATGGCATATGATATGATTCTTAATAAACCTTATAACAACTTGCTTGGTCACATTTGCATATGATGCCGCTTCAACCCATTTTGTGAAGTGGTCAATTGCCACCAAAATGAAACGATGTCCGTTTGAAGCTTTAGGCTCAATCATGCCAATCATATCAATTCCCCACATGGAGAAGGGCCATGGGGAGGAAATGACGTTCAACAGTGTCGGAGGAACATGAATCTTATCTGCATAAATTTGACACTTGTGGCATTTCTTCACAAACTTGCAACAGTCGGATTCCATTGTCAGCCAATAGTAACCTGCCCTCAACATCTTCTTTGCCATTGCATGTCCATTGGAATGAGTACCAAAGGAACCTTCATGGACTTCAGTCATCAATAGGTATGCTTCGTGTCTATCCACGCGTCTGAGCAAAACCATATCGAAGTTTATCTTGTACAATACCTCTCCATTAAGGTAGAAATTGCCGGCTAATCTCCTCAAAGTCTTCTTATCTTTCACAGATGTCCCAGATGGGTAAATCTGACTTTGGAGGAAACACTTGATGTCGTAATACCACGACTTTTCGTCTTTGATCTCTTCAACAGAAAACACATGAGCTGGCCTATCAAGACGCATCACATTCAAATTGGGAATTTCATTCCAATTCTTCACTATAACCATTGATGCCAACGTTGCAAGAGCATCTGCCATCCGGTTCTCATCTTGAGGGATATGATGAAATTCAACCTTGGTAAAGAAAGTTGAAATCCTCCTCGCGTAATCTCTATATGGTATTAAACTGGGTTGATTCGTCTCCCATTCACCTTTGATCTGGTTCACAACCAAAGCTGAATCTCCAAAGACATATAAATGCTTGATTCTGAGATCAATGGCCTCTTCGAGCCCCATAAAGCAAGCTTCGTATTCTGCCATATTATTTGTACACTTGAAAGTCAATCTAGCTATAAAGGGAAAATGTGTGCCTTGAGGAGTAATAATCACTGCCCCAATGCCATTACCTTATTGATTAACAGCTCCATCAAATACCATGCCCCAACGGGAATCAGGTCCTAGCCCTTCTTCAAGCAATGATTCATCGCAGTCTTTCATTTTCAAGTACAAGATCTCTTCATCAGGAAAGTCATACTGCACTTACTAGTAATCTTCAATCGGTTGGTGAGCCAAATGGTGAGCCAAGATACTACCTTTGATCTCTTTCTGAGATTGGTATTCAATATCATACTCTGATAACAACATCTGCCAACGGGCAACCCTCCCAGTTAAAGCAGGCTTCTCAAATATATACTTGATTGGATCCATTTTGGATATCAACCAAGTGGTATGATTCAACATATACTGACGCAGACACTTAGAAGCCCAAGCCAATGCGTAACAAGTCTTTTCTAGGATAGAATATCGAGTCTCACAGTCAGTGAACTTCTTAATGAGGTAGTAAATTGCAAATTCTTTCTTTTCAGTTTCATCTTGCTGACCTAGAACACAACACATACTATCTTCAAGCACAGTCAAATACATAATAAATGGTCTTCCTACAATAGGCGGGCAAGATCGGAAGTTCAAGCAGATACTCTTTGATACTATCAAAAGCTTTCTGAAAATCTTCGGTCCAATCACAAGATTGATCTTTCTGAAGAAGCTTGAATATAAGCGCACATGTGGCAGTCATGTGTGAAATGAATCTTGAGATATAATTCAAGCGGCCGAGAAAACCTCTTACTTGCTTCTCAGTTTTGGACGCAGGCATCTCTTGTATTGCTTTGACCTTGGCAGGATCAACTTCAATACCCTTCTCGCTGACAATAAAGCCCAACAACTTACCAAAACGAACACCAAAAGTACACTTATTGATTTTCAAGCGGAGTTTATACTTCCTCAAATGCTAGAATAGCTTCAACAAATGTTAAACGTGTTCCTCTTCATCAATTGATTTAGCAATCATGTCATCGACATAAACTTCAATCTCTTTATGCATCATATCATGAAAAAGAGTAGTCATAGCTCTTTGGTAAGTTGCACCAGCATTCTTCAAACCGAAAGGAATCACTCTATAACAGAATGTTCCCCAAGTTGTAATGAATGTGGTCTTTTCCATATCTTTGGGTGCCATCTTGATCTGATTATATCCGGAAAATCCATCCATAAACGAAAAGACTTTGAATTTAGCCGTATTATCTACCAACATATCAATGTGCAGTAGATGGAAATCATCTTTCAGACTGGCTTTATTTAAATCTCTATAATCGACACACATGCGGATTTTTCCATCTTTCTTTGGTACAAGCATGATATTGGCCACCCATTGCAGATATTCAGCATTCATAAGGAAACCAACATCAATCTGCTTCTGCACTTCTTCTTTAATCTTCACTGCCATACCAGGATGCGTTCTTCTCAACTTCTGCTTGACTGGCGGGCATTCTGGCTTCAACGGAAATCTATGCTCCACAATCTTAGAATCCAAACCAGGCATGTCTTGATAGGACCAAGCAAACACACCTGAATACTCTCGAAGAAGATCAACCAACCCCTTCTTCACATCTAGACACAGTCGAGACCCAATCTTGACTTCCTTCACATCATCTTCAGAACCCAGGTTGACTAATTCAATCTGCTCTTCAAACGGCTGAATGGCTTTTTCACCATGCTCAAGAAGACGAGATAATTCATCACTCACTTCTTCGTCACTTTCCTCCTCGGCCTCAAACACAAGGAATTCAAAATTTGGAGAAGGAGAAGGATCATGGTATTCAATGGGGTTAGAAACCAACCTGCATAATGATTTGATATTTTGATTTTAGAGAAGTGAATTTGTGACCAAATATTATGCAGATGGACAATTATATTATTTATTTATGTTTTTTGTGATTACCATTTTCAGAATAAAGCAAAAAGTAAAAACAAAACATCATAGATGTGGATGAATAGAATTAATTTTATTGATGATCAAATTGAAAATGCCCAAACAATGTTCACTTCTCCCTTAGGCATAGGAGAAGGATTTTTTTTAAAAACAAATAAAAGCAATTACTTAGATTTATGCAAAATAACAGGAATGTCAACAGCAGTTGAATTGTTGCAGGCCTTTCCATGCGTCACAAAATTGGTGCAGTCTTCCTCTTCGTCATCCTCTAGCACAACAGCTAAGTGTTGTTCATTGCCATAAATGAATCCTCCGCTACGGAAGCTAAGTTGCACATCCTCAGACCTGGCAGTTGATAATCATTGTTGAAAGCCCAGAACGGTTATACTTTTTTTGTCGGAGATCTCTACCACGCGCCCCCACTGATCAACATTACCTTCTTCAACAATCTTCCTTGCATATTTCAATGAGGACATAGGTTCCCCAACTCTCCTTTCAGCAGCAATAGATAAGGCTTGGAACAGAGTTTCGACCTCATCCTCAGCTTCAACATAAGAGAAAGATGATAGGTGGCTAACCAACAACGCCTTTTCTCCACCAACAATGACTAATTTTCCATTCTTCACAAATTTGAGCTTCTGATGCAATGTGAAGGTAACAGCTCCTGCCTCATGGATCCATGGTCTTCCCAATAGACAACTATAGGCCGGGTGGATATCCATTACTTGGAAAGTAATCTGGAAGTCACTCGGACCTATCTTCACTAGAAGATCCACTTCGCCTATCACCGTTTTCCGTGAGCCGTCAAAAGCTTTGACGATTACACCGCTATACCTCATAGGCTCTCCTTGATATGACATCTTTGAAAGAGTTAACTTCGGCAACATATTTAATGATGATCCGATGTCAACAAGTACATTGGACAAAGCATCATCTTTGCAATTCATGGAGATATGCATAGCCAAATTATGATTCCTACCCTCCTTAGGGAGTTCTTCATCACAAAAGTTGAGATTGTTGCAGGAAGTGATGTTAGCTACTATATGATCAAACTGATCCACCATAACATCATGTTCCACAAACGCTTGCTCTAGAACTCTTTGTAGTGTTTCTCAGTGTGCTTCGAAGTTCATTAACAGAGACAATACTGAGATCTTTGAGGGTGTTTGAAGCAGCTACTCCACCATATTAAACTCACTTTTATTGATCAAACAAATTACCTCATCATCATCATTAGCCTTCAAATTGCTGGATTCACCGGACTGACACTTTGAAGCACTAGTCGGATCTACAACAGGCACTTCCACCTTCTTACTGACAGTTGATTCTTCCTTATCTTTTGGGAACGCCGGCCCAAACACTCGACTGCTACGGGTCACTTTAGTAACATCAGCAATGCTCACTACGGAGCTGGTCGTAGGCAATGGAACCTCTTGACCATCTTTCAACATTGTCGTATTATACTGATACGGAACAGCCTTATCGGATGAATACAGGAGTGAACCCGCTAACCGTATGACCAACGATGATACCGATCTCTGACTGATGCTGTTACTATTACTGTTGTCGTACTGAATGATTACTCTTTCTGGATTCTTGAAATAAGGCACTATGACATTCACATTGTCATCTACGTGACAGGATTGAACAATTTGAATCATACCTTCATCCATAAACCGTTGGGTATCTCTTTTCACTACCATACAACCCCTCGGGTTGACACTATAGATAGCACAACCATCATGGTCATGCTCACAATTGCTCACCAAGAAAATAACCAACATACTTACCTCGTACATAAGAACTGTAGGTGCCTACCTCACCAAATGTTGTTTTTGCATAAAAAATCTAGGGCTATGTTTTTGTTTGCTTCACAAATCAAATTGTTGAAACTTACCCAACGCCTTTGTTGCAGCACCTCCACTATTTCTCCAAAATCTTGAAGATCTTCACAAGCAAATGCCCTCTCGCTCACAATATGGTAATCCACCATTTTGAGGTACTTTTCAACATGAGCCTCGAAAAGAAATTTGAGATTAGGGAAGGAAGGAGCATTTGGAATCGGGGAAGCTCCGGAGGATGAACCTCTTGTCAATCTTCATCTTTTTGAAGCCATTTGTACCTACAATAACATAAAATAACATTACACGGAGAAAAAGAATTAAGCAGAAAGTAGGCTCAAATGAATTTGTGAGAAGAAAAATAATTGCGGGGAAGGAGATTTCAAAAATATCTATTTAGAGGCCATATAGTTATTTTCATCACGTGTGCGATGGTAACACTCTCCCTAACGTCTCTCAGTAATGTCTATATCGCATGCGTTATGCTTTCATCGCGCGTGCGATGCTAACGGTATTCAGATTCTTCCCAACATCTCTATCACGCGCGCTATGCACAAATCGCGTGCACGATGGAGCTCTTTCACGCACGTGATAACCTGCGTGATTATTCCAGGGGCTTCAGCTTTTTCTTCTTCTTTCTTCTCTTTTTTTCCCACTATTTACTTTTCTATAAACATAACACACAAATTGGACATGTTTAAAAATAAAAGTTAACTTAAAAATAAACTAAATACTTACTGATGGGTTGTCTCCCATCAGACGCTTCTTTTCCATCATTAGCTCGACGGTTCGTGCCTAATGCACGTCAGGCGTAACGTATACCCTCACGTCAGTCAATTCACGTTCACTTTTTTATTTTTCAACTTTGTTTCCTTTTTCTTCAAATTGGTAGCATGTCTCTAGATCTGCTACATGCAGTGTCCATTCATACACATTAAAAACCATTTTTCCCTTGTTAAACTTCAAGCTAAGTCCACTAGTTTCCACATTTATTAATGCCTTCCTGGTTGCCGAGACTGGGCGTCAAAGAATAACCGACCCTCCTAAATCTCCTTTCATATCAATCACCATAAAATCTGCATGGAAAACTAAACCACAACATGTACTAACACGTCTTGTAAGATACCAAGCGGATGAGTAACAGATAAATCACCCAAAGTGAGAGTCATATTACTCGGTATGATCTCTCCCAAGTTCAATTCCTTAACCTGATTCAGTGGCATTACATTAATACTTGATCCTAAATCACACAAATCATGTGGGATATTTACTCCACCAACGGTACAAGTGATGGTGAACTTACCTGGATCCTTTAGTTTTTGGGGAAATGTTGGAGGCACTGTCGTCTCATCTTTCTCCGTCATGTTTACCTATTCTTTGACCAACTTCTGTTTTGTTCCCTTTAGAAATTACTTCATAAATTTAGAAAACTTGGGTGTTAGATCTAAAACTTCATGAAACAAAATACTTACTTGAAGTGTAGTAAATATTTATTAAACTTCGAGAACAACCCTGCCTCATATTCCTGTAATGGTTTTTTCTTAATTATAGGATAAAGCGGTTTGGTATAATGAGGTAGTTATGGATTAGGATCATTAAGAATATGCTTCTCAGTCCTTCTCCAAGAAGAGTTTTTATCTATTAATTGTTCAATGGTAACTCCTCTCTCAGCTTGGTCACCTTCGATTTTTACTCTCATCTCTTTCAGTTCTCACTTCTTCCTTTTCCATCAAATCTTCTTCCATTATTTCATCTTCACCCATGTCGGTGATCACCTCAAAACTTATTTCTACAACCTTGCAAGACTCATTTTTAGGATTATCTATCGTATTACTTATAAACCCTTCTATCGAGCCATATAAGGTAGTTGTTTGTCTAGATAGTTGACCAATATGTACTTCCAAATTCTTTATGGATGCATCATGGTTATTGCTCATTGCTTCATGTTGCTTATTTACCTGTGAAAAGCTACTCTGAATTGCTTGGATGAAGTTTTGCAGGGTCTCTTCCAGTTGAGACGATTTACTTTGGATAAGAGCTTGTTGACTTTGTTGAATCCCTTTATTTGCACCTAAATTCTGGTTATTGCTCCATTTGAAATTTGGATGATCTTTCCATTCGGGATTTTAGGTGTTGGAATAAGGGTTATTTCTATGGAAATTAGCAAATTGAGCATCTTCACTTGATCCTTCCAAAGAGAATCTTCCATTTTCATGTCCCTCACCACAGAAATCGTACCTAAGTGCTTGTACTTGACTCATGTTAGCCTTACCCAAGCTGCTTTTAGCTAGCTTTTTGTTTAATAATTTAATTTGAGCTAAAAGTGAAGTATGAGTATCAACAACTAACATACCTTTAGGTATGCCTACAATTTCAATTTTTACTGACTTGTCGCTCTTTGAACGATACTTATTCAAGCACATCTTTTCAATCAGGTCTTTAACTTGTGGTTCGGTCATTGATCTGATCTTGCCTCCCGTAGAAGCATCTAGCAGCATGCATCATTGACTCTTGAGACCTTTGATAAAATTTTGAATTTGCTCCATGTTGTTCATATTATGATTCGAGCACCCGTGCAATAAAATTTTAAAACTTTCCCACGAGTCTTATATTGATTCAGTTTCCTGTTGCTCAAAATTTGTAAGTTCTACTCTTCACTCAGAAAACTGAGTGATGGTGAAGAATCTCTCTAAGAATCTCTCTAAGAATTCAAAATATGTTATATTATTATGTAGTACTTTGAGGAATTCAAGTGTGCATTTTATACAAAGGATCAAGTGGACGAAATCAAAGAGGAGTGGTGTCAATTCATGATAGAGCTCAATGTTTTTTCATAAATTTGTGTAATTAATGTGTACATTTGTAGTATATGTAATGACTTGTAAATGTGTACATAAATTTGTATATATTTTGATACATTTAAGGCAAAATTGGTTTGAATTGGTATATATATATATATATTTGTTAGCCAAAAATTGGTAGAAAAAAGGCCAAAATGGCATGTATAAAATGTGATAATTGTCTGTCAAAATCTGGTTGAAAACAGGTAGAAATTCTGGTTTATAAACCTGAAAAAAATGTGGTTTAAAACAAAAGCTTCAAAAATTTTCGTATACATTAGACAGCGCTTTTGTAAAAAGCGCTGTCTAAGGGGGGGATTAGAAAGCGCTTTAGGCAAAAGCGCTGTCTAAGGGGGGGGGGGGGGGGGGGGGGGGGGGGGGGGGGGGCTTAGACAGCGTTTTTTGAAAAGCGCTGTCTAAGGTATACCTAAAAAAATTAAAATAGGAGGGTCTTAGAAAGCGCTTTAGGCAAAAGCGCTGTCTAAAGGGGGGGGGGGGGCTTAGACAGCGCTTTTTGAAAAGCGCTGTCTAAGCCCCCCCCCCCCCCCTTAGACAGCGCTTTGGCCAAAAGCGCTGTCTAAGGTATACCTAAAAAAATTAAAATAGGAGGGTCTTAGAAAGCGCTTTTGGCCAAAGCGCTGTCTAAGGGGGGGGGGGGCTTAGACAGCGCTTTTAAGATTTAAAAAAGCGTTGTCTAAACCTTTAGCAGTGGAGGTTTAGACAGCGCTTTAAAGCGCTGTCTAAGGCTAAAAAAAGCGCTGTCTAAGGTCTTGTTTGTTGTAGTGAGTTCCGTTTGGAAGACAAAGTAATCAATCCTTAACTCTTCCAATCAAAGAGAACCCAAACAACCTTAGCTTGACTTGGCCTTCCGTGATATCGGTTGGTCTGCATATCGAAGTTGTTTTGTAGATGCAAACAAAATGCTCCCACAGATTTCTAATTACATTCCTATCAAATGGATTGTCTCTTAAACTTGAAAGCACATAATTTTTTATATCAAAGTTAGTTTGGTTTTCCGGTACAAACCCTTTAGAAACTTGTCCTTTGTCGCTCATTTTGCATAGTCCTTCATAGTGGGTGGTGGTACGACTGTCATGGTGATCTCTTTTTCAGCGTCCGAAGAAATCAATGGATTGTTTTCTACAAAGATCCTTTGAGCTAGAGTTGCTTCTCTAACTACTCTCCTAATACCACGTGTAGTTCTTTCAATTTCAGGATCAAATAGTGTCAATGTTGATCATGAGTTGCGCATACACAAACAAGAAATACCTCAGTAGTACGGTAATTAATGAAAATATAAACAAAAATAAAAAATTAAATAAACAAACATTGCACAAGCGTTGCCTTGTTGAAATTATCAACAGTCTCCGACAACGGTGCCAAAAATTTGATGACTTCTCGGCAAGTGTACTGATAGTGTCGCAGTAATAAAATAGTATAGAATCCCTTATTTATCTATTGTATATGTTCGATGCATTACATGAATGATATTGGCACTATAATCCTACGGTGAACTAACAAAACCGCTATACCCAATCCCTTGGGGTATAGCTCACTAATCAATACTCTGAGTTTTTTATCCATAGTCCACCAACGTAAGCAAGATTAGGCAATGCAATAGAGCGTTAATTCCAAAGCCACTACTCAGAGTCTCCATCCCTATTCAACCAGCATAAACATAACAATTGCCCTAAGTCCAACATATAGACTAATGATAATTATTTTCTATGTGCCCAAGATCAAATTAAAAGAGTATCTCACATAAAAAAAACATTAAGAATAAGGTGCAATTGAATAGAGTTATAGATTAAATTACTCATGCAATATCAAATCAAACATATTGTCCCAAAAATATCAAAATAAGTTCATCAAACACAATATAACCCAGAGAGAGTTAGCTACTAATTTTCTTAAAAAATAAGGTGCTTCTTGTTTAAGTTTATTAATATTTTGTTAGTTGCTTCAACTTTTCTATTAGCTTGTGCATAATAGGATAGCTAAAAAAAACTTGGAAGAAAGAGGAGCACAAGAAGAATAGTGATAGCTAAAGTTCGAAATCCGAAGCAAATAATAAGAAGCTTTTACTGTGGCAATACTTTCTCATGATGCCCACATGTCTAGGCGTGAATATGTTCTCCCTGTTTCCTTATCAGCTTTTGCTTTTCAGTGACGTCCTTCAATATGTTAATTTGTTCAATCTCTCTCTTTTTCTCTTACTTTCCGTGATTCCAATATCTATTCCTTCATGGTTCCAACACCTCGTTTGCATGCCCCACATTCATTCAATCATGCATATCTGTTAGATTCTTCGCCACTTCTAAAATGTATGTATATTCTACTGTGTACAAATGTAGGTATACAATAGGTTAGTTATTTATTTTGAGAGGAATCTATAACAAATATCAACAGATTAGAATTTAGTATAAAGTTATAACGAGTTTAAAAGTGAAGTTCTACATAAATGTAGACATTCAAATGATATAGCAGATTGACATTCAAATCTCATGTGATTTTATGAACAGACTTGTACATCAAAATAATGGTATATGAATTAATATGAAAAATACTTTATGATAAATAAAAAGTAACTAGATGAAAATGAATCCAAAAACGTTTTCAAAATTTACAGAAGGCTGTTTATTTTAGTTTTAATTTTTTTTTTTAATTTTCAAAAATAGATTCAATAAAACTTATTTTTAAAATATTACTAACTTTTTTATATTTGTTTTTCTTAAATTGAAAGATTAATTTTCACATTCTATAATATAAACATATATTATTGAAGACCAAAACATAGTCGAAATCCTTATTTTTTGTAAAAATTATATTTTAAAAATGATTTTTATGAAAAATCATTTGAAATAACTTCAAAATTAAGTGATTTTTAAAATTTTGATATAAAAAAAATTCAATAAAATGATAAAATATTTAAAATAACATTTTAAGAACAATTATTCAAACTAAAATTTTATTTGAAGCTTTTATAAAAAAAAAATTGTAAATTTTTTTACTCAAAATTATGTTATACTATAAAAATCATTTTAAAAAAAGTTAAAACAAACGGGGTTAGAAAAAGATGAATTTAATTCACTACAATAAAAATAAGTTTATGCAAATATGTAAAAATGAAAAATAACTAATGATTAAAGTTGTCTGTTTAAAATTCGACAAATGATTTAAAAGATTAAAATTGAATTAATCATTAACAAATTATTAAGATGAAACTTAAAAATATTTTATAGAAATGTGGCTTAACATGTGATGGGACTCTTTGGAATTTCTCATCTTTATTTTATGCTTGATAGTGTGTAAGGTGATGACTAATCGATAGGTGTGATATGATTTTTGTCTAAAAATCATAAGTGTCATTATGACTTTGATGATGTTATTTTTGTTAATGTGGCAACTGTTTATAGGTGGATATGCGACCTTCAGGCTTTTGATTTTTTCATGTTGAATTTTTGTCCAATCACCTTTATATATATATATATATATATATATATATATATATATATATATATATATATATATATATATATATATATAACAAATTGTTTCTTATTTTCTTTTTCTTTCTTGTTTCATTCATGTTTTCCATCGTTGACTTCTTTTCTTTCGAAGTGTTCATGCTTTTCATTTTCAAACTTCTTCAAGTTTTTCACTGATAAGTCTCTTTGATGTTTCTTCATTTAGTATTTATTTTGTTTTTCTTCTCCTCTACTAGGCCTTTTTTTATTACGAGCAATAATAATTACTGATGTACCAGCGTTTTCATCTTTAATCAACTCCATGCAAAGTGAGAGGGTGAGTAGACAGGGTTACCTTCCTCGAACTTGCGATTATCTCTGTGTAAACAAGTAATATGGTACACGCCATTAAGTATCTTTCTTCTAGACCTATGATTGATGGTAAATTCCTTTGTTAAAACCTTGGGTAGGTAAGATCTATTTGGATACTCCCTCAATATATATCTAACTCTGAAAAAATCTGAGAAATATGAGATGATCGAGAAAATTGATTGTTCTCATGGTGATTGGTTAGTCGCGGTTCCAACTTTCTTAGATCCGAATTACCTAATGATTGACCCGATGTTTTGGGAAGTGGGGTTTTTCCTTCCACTTATCAATTTCGATCAAAAGACTCTTACATATCTTAAAATGGCACAGTCACATTTGTACTCTAAGTGTTGGGCATTTATCATGGTCTTTCAATTAGTGTGTAGTTATTTGAAACATGAGACGTCCATTAAAGGCTTCTTTTTTATATTCTCCCTCGCTTGAGATAACTCTAAAATCCCTTTGGCTTGATACATTTTAAACAATCTTTCAATATGTTTCAAGCTTTCATAGAATCTCTTAAGAATTTTAAGTTCAAGTACATCGTCGTTGAACCTCGTACCATTAATACCCATAAAAGCACATGTCATTTTGTAGAGGGGGCAATCATTCTTTTTGTGAACCGTTGTTTCTTAGCTGCTTGAGCCAAGAGTACTTTTGTAGGTTGAAGGCGACCTACTTTGTAAGAGAACAAATGTTTTTTATCTTAGAGAAAATGAGTATACTATTAGGAAACTAGTTCATAGTTTCAATCAAGCTTATTATGTTGATCAAAAAATAAAATTAAAGAACTATATATAGATATGTCTTATCTGGTGAAGACCCTCACCTAGAAAAATGCTTCTTGGTTGTTCGGTTCATTTCACAATTCTCTAAAGTCTTGGTATTTCTATTACTTTTTATCGTTTGTTAAATTTATTTTTATAGATAACATGGTCGATAAGGAGAAGTTAAGAGCTTACAAAAAAGTCTAAGGCTTGGTTGTTGGCTAAAGTTGTTGTAGCAAAAGAAGGCATGAGTCGTAGTAGTCCTCTTACTGAAGATGATGGCAACACCTTCGATAACGCGTCCTCGGTTAACATGATGTCCTAATCCACTGAGGCTTCCATGTAATTTCTCCTCCTACTGTAACAACTTTTCTTGCATCGCGGAAAAGGATATACCCACCCTCTAGAGATGATTGTTTCAAAGAATGACTTTTTTTTCTGTATTAACCAAATTGATGACTTCTCGGCAAGTGTACTGATAATGTCGAAGTAATAAAAAGATCGAATCCATAAGGACTGCTTCTAAGAAGAAAAATTATGTGGAATGTATAAAACCTAGTAAAGGGGGGGGGGGTCGAGTTTCAGTGTGAAAAGTAAATAAGAGATTAAACAGAATTATGAAAGCGGTCAGGTTGTGTTTTAGAATCCCCTATTTCGCTATTGGTGATGCTTGATTCCTTGTATGAATGATCTTATCATTATAACCCTACAACGAATTAACAAAACCGTTATAGTCAATCCCTCACGAAGTAACTCACTAACCACTACTCATAGTTTTCTATCCCTTGTCTTCCAGTGTAAGCAGTGTTAGGCGATGTATATAATGTTAACTCTCTATGCCATTACTCAGGGTCTCCTATTCCTATTCAACCAACATAAGTACAACAATTTTCCTAGGTCCAACACGTAGACTAATGGTCAGTATTTCCTATGTGCCCAAAATCAATTTAAAAGAGTATCACACATAAAAGCATTAATAACAATAAGTAATTGAAAAACATGAATTCCCTTGAAGTAATAGCCTTCAATGGCGTCAAATGCCCTAAAAATCACCCTTGATGTTCTCAAAATCGTGCATTGCTCTCCAATTTTCATAACCCTTATCAAAGTGAAAAATGTCCCCTTAAAAAGAGCTTAGAGTAGATCAGACACATCAGAAAAAGCCAAGAAAAGGGATCATCGCGCGCGTGATGAATTGTATCGCATGCGTGATGCAACTTATATGACCATATCGCGTTCGTGATATTGTGAGATGGTGCATGTGATTATTTCCGAAACTGCACTATTTATTGCTCCTTTTTCACTCAAATTTTCACTAAGTCTATAAATCTTCATACTTCGTTATTTTTTCTTCATTCTTTGGTCTTTCTTCTTCATTTTGACTCATCTTTTTCTTTTTTTACCCGACTCTCTGACTAAATTCATACAATGACGAACTGTCATCACAACCCCAATCTTGAACTGTTGCTTATCCTCAAGTAACTCGCCTGCAACTGCATATTTCAACAAAAAACAAGTCACACAATAACAATTGAACATCACCAAATTTAATAATACGTTCACCTAACCATTGTTCTAGCTTCCAACTTCTATCCGACAAATTCGGAAAACGTCTTCAACATTGACGAGTACCAAACCTGTCTCTCAGCTCGCTTTGACTCGCTTAGTGGATAGTGTGATCTCTCAATCAACATGAAAAATCAATTATGCTTAGCTTGATCATGTTCCAATATAGTTCATAACATAAATCACAACACACACATTAGAGATCTTTTCACGTTGTAACTTGGCTTATGTTTGGGTATGATATCTTTGGGAAAGTAGGTTTAATCCTTCGGAGTTAGGTGCCTAGTTATCCTTCTATCATTATACCTTTTCGTTTCTTTTTTACGGTACTAGAAATTTTTGGTCTTTCTTATACTTTTATTCTTTTTCTTTTCTTAATTTTTTGAAGAAGTGTCTTTTTCCACTTTTTTTTTTGAATTTTTTTTAAATTTTGGCCAATATTCTCTATTACCCCAACCCCAAACTTAAAACTTTGCTCACTTCCTAGAGCAACCCCAAAATTAATCTTTTTCATACTTTAGGAACTATACTTCTACCTAACTGTAAAGACAGAATGGAAAGAAAAGATATTTCAAGTCATGTGGCTAAAAAGTTTAGGCTACGTCACCGAAAGAAAGACTAAAGCTCAAGATGGTTAGAAATTGATATACCTATTACTACATGGTGGTTGAAAAATGATAAAATATATAAACAAAAAAACTACCTCAATGTGTATTGGTCAAACCAAATAAACTTAATCAGAAATAGATCAAACCAGATAAAATAATAATGCATGGATACACTCATAAAGAAAGAAAATTGAACAATGGAAATTATTTGGCTCAAACCTTACTATATGAGGTATTTGTAGGTTGAGTACAAGTTCATTGATTCTTTTCTCATCCTTCGCCTTTAAGTTGTTAGTTTCCATTGTGATTATCATGTTTCTTTTGGATCATTTGTTCACTGCTAAAGTTCTAAGCTTGCAGTCTGAAGAAGAAAAACATAGCTACAAACTTGTTTATTAAAGAAAATGAAAATTGTCGTGTAAGGGTCATGCTTGAATAGCTAATTCTTATTTTGGACCATCTTGAATAAAAATAAAGTAAATTATGCAAAAAAAAACCAATTATAACTGATGGGTTGCCTTCCATCCAACACTTCTTTTCCGTTATTAGCTTGACGTTCCATGCTTAAAACACGTCAGGCGCAAGTGATACCCTCACGCCGGTGAAAACTCGTGTTGTTATTCCTTTTTGAACTTTACTACCTTTTTCTTCCAATTCGTAGCATGTCTCTAGATCCTCTAAATATGGTGTACATTCATATGCATTAAACACCACATTTTCCTTGTTGAATTTCAAAACAAGTTCACATGTTTCCACATGTATTTTTGTATTCCTGGTTGCAAATAATGGACGCCCAAGAATAACTGACCCTTCTGAATCTCCTTTCATGTCAATTACCACAAAGTCTATAGGGAAGGTCAAACCATCAACATGAACTAGCACATCTTATACAATACCAAGCAGATATTAACAGACAAATCGACTAAAGTGAGCGTCATGTTGCTCGGTAAGATCTCTCATATCTTCAGTTCCTTAAATTTGTTCATCGGCATCACATTGATGCTAGATCCTAAGTCACATAAAGCATGTGGGATTTGCAACCCACCAATGGTACAAGCTATGGCAAACTTTCCTGGATCCTTCATCTTTAGTGGTGATTCTGATGGTTCTACCATCTCCTCTTTCTTTGTCATGTTTACCCGTTCTTGAGTCATCTTCTACTTTCCACCCTTTAGCAATGTCTGCATAAACTTAGCAAACTTGGAAATTAATTTTAAAATTTCATGGAATGAAATACTTACCTAAAGAGTAGCTAGCATTTCCTTGAACTTTGCAAATATTCTTTCCTCATTATCTTGAACCGATTTCTTTTTAATTATTTGGTACGTTGGTTTTATGTAATCCGGCAAAGGAGGATTTGGTTCAGTTAGGATCTTTTTATTTGTTCTTCTCCAATGAGAGTTTTTATTAATGAGTTGATTAATGGTGACTCATTTTTCCTCTTGGTCGCCTTGATTGTTACTCTCATCTTTTTCAATCACATCCTCTTTAGCTATCTCATCTTCACCCTTTTCAGTAATTACACCAAAATCCATTTCCACAACCTTTCATGTTTCATTCTTAGGATTGTCCGCAGTTATACTTGTAAAATCTCCACTTGAGCTTGGTAAAGCATCTATTTGTCTAGATAACTCACCAATCTATGTTTCCAAATTCTGGATTGATGCGTCATGGTTTCTACTCATAATTGCGTGGTTCTTATTTACCTTATCTAACTTACTTTGAATGACATTAATGAAATTCTGCAAATCTCTTCCAATTGTTCAGTTTCCTTTGAAATGGAGCTTGTTGACTTTGTTACATACCTTGGTTAGCACTTGCATTTTAATTATTTCTCCAACGGAAATTTGGATGATCTTTCCAAACCGGATTGTATGTGTTGGAATACGGGTTATTCTTCTGAAAATTAGAAAATTGGACTTCTTTACTTGACCCTTCCAACGAGAACCTTCCATTCGCATATTCTCCTCCACAAAAGTCACACCTAAGTGCTTGTACCTGGCTCACGTTAGCTTTACCTAAGCTACTTTCATCTAGCTTTTTATTTAACAATTCAATCTGAGCTAAAAGAGCAATATGGGTATCAACAACTAACATACCTATAGGCGTCCCCACAGTTTCAATCTTGACCGACCTTTCGTGTTTTGAACGGGACTCATTCATACACATATTTTCAATAAGCTCATTCACTTGTGGTTCAGTCATTTGGCGGATGGTACCTCCCACGGAAGCATGCAATAACACGCATTTAAAGGATTTAAATGCAAATAAGAAAAATCAAAGACATAACCTAGAGATGAATGAGTAATATATGGAGGAAATAAGCAAACCAATGCATAGCTCTAACACAAATACATAGAATGATATAAGGGTTATAGAGACATACCATTGTAGTTCGATAAAAGCTATGATTTTTTACAAAATAGTGTTAGTGATAAAAAAACATATATAGCAAATGAAACTAAACAAAATCCTCAGTCTATTTAGGGCGTGAAGAGTCTAAGACTCCCAAATCCCTATAAATCTTGTGGAAGGATTCTGATGATAATGGTTTTGTAAAAATGTCAGCAAGCTGACTTTTAGTGTCAACGTACTAAAAAACAACACCTCCTTTTTCCACATGATCTCTTAGGAAATGGTCTAGATCTCAATGTGTTTGGCTCGTGAATGTAGTACCGGATTCTTAGTAAGGCTTATAAAACTAGTACTATCGCACTTAATTGGAACGCAACCGAATTCTAAATCAGAGTCCAATAAATGTTAATTTATCCATAACACTTGTGCATAACAACTACCAACAGCTACATATTCAGCCTTAGTGGTAGAAAGAGAAACACTATATTGCTTCTTACTATGTCAAGTAACTAAGCAACTTCCAAATAAGTGGCAGGTAGCACTAGTACTCTTCCTATCCGACTTATCCTACTAAGCTACAAAAACTTCCTTTAGGATACTAAAGATCATGATTGGAGGTTTCATTAAGATACCTCAAAATACATTTAACGATCTTAAAGTGAGAATCCTCAGGCGATACTTCATATCTAGCACATGCACACACGAAACATGATATCTAGCCTACTTGCAGATGAATAGAGTGAAGATCTGATTATACCTCTATACTTGGTTACTGTAGCGGGAAATTTTTTGAGATTAAGTTATTGTTTAACTTAACTCGCAAAGCAAGAGTCTCCACTGCGCTTTTATTGTTTCCAGAGGAAAATGGAAAAAGTACGAACAAAACCCAAGGAAGTTTTATAACAAAACTAATAAAAAGGGAACAAGGGTCCGGGGGTTAGTTATGCAAATGGAAGATATTAGCACCCTAAATATTTATAAAACTCCATGCGAACCTCTTCGAAAATATGCACATTTTCGCTTGAAAAAGGTGTTATTTGTTAAAAGATTTGAGGGATGGGAAAATAAGCATTTTTATTATGATTTAGTGTTTGCCAATACTTTTAAAGTCTCATGCCTACGTACCAACAAAGTGCAATGGAGGATCAAAACCTCATAGTTCATGGTAAAAGTAACAAAAGGAGTTTGTTTTGATTCATTTTTATGGAAAAATGCATTTTGTCATTTTAAGGATAATACTCAACTAGTCACCCACAAGTATGAGAAATTTGCATCATCATGAGAAGAGCTCTAACTTGGATAAGGATCAACAAGTATGCCACTAGCTCCCACAGATGGAAAAGAATTATCATCAATACTATGAAGATAGGAGAATTATAACTCAACTATGGAAATGACTCATGTCTAATGCCTTGAGAAAAAGTTTAAAAAAAATAAAAGGGCACAAAGGACACAAATGGTTTGAATGAGTTAGGCATTTTTTAGTCTTTTGAAATTGATCTAAGTCAAGCAAGAATTTACCTTCTTTGGATTAAGCCTCAAGCAAGCAAAACAAGTAGATAACAGTACATGTATCAGATGAAACCAAAGTAACCAATCCAAGTCTTCATAGAGAAGTCCAAAGTCAAAGGTATCAGATGGATTCCAAGGTCTTAAGTCCTAAATCCCAAAGCAAAGGTCAAGATCCTAATTCTAAGTCCATAACTTCATAATGATGCCAAGGATATTAACTACAAGTCCATGAGTTAGGAGAAACAATTCTCTCCTTTTATTAATGCCTTTTGAACAATGATATAAAGAAAGGTCCAAATGGACAAAGAACAAAATGACATAAACACAAATAATATGACATGAAATTCTAAATATAAAGCATAAAGTAAATGACATGACATAAAAAGTAAAGGCATAAAGATAAATGACTTTGAAGTAAAAGTTAATACAAGTAAAGTGTTAGTAAAAGATGTTAATGAAGATGGAAAGATGTTTTGGTCATATTTTGGAGAACACTCAACTATCCACTTACAAGCATGAAAATATGAACCTATACATCATTTATGAGAAGGGATCCAACTTGGATAAAATCAACAAGTATGCCACTAGCTCTCATAAATGGAAAAGGAGCAATATTTTTACACAATACCATGAGGAATAGGAGACTTACAATATCACTTATAAAAATGTCATTTGCCTTTGATACAAATTTAGAGCTATGTTAAGCAATTGTAATTGGACTTATGTAGAAGTCACAACTATCTGAGGACAGTCAATAATAATGTTTGTTTAATACATGCTATAGAAATGATATGTAAATTATCCTCCTAAAGTTATGTCACTCAAGAAAAGAAAAAGAAAGGGGATGATCAAGCACAAAGGCTATGAGGATGGTCAATTACTTCGATCCATATTTCATGACACTTAGGACAAACTTATAAATCAATCCAAAGTACCTTAAATGATTCATGATCACTTAGAAGGTAGATTTGAAATGATGTAAGTTCATCAAGCATCAATCCATACATCATGAACAAGATGGACACAAATACATCCAATTGATCAAAGGGAAAAGAAGGGGATGAAGAACAAAGGGGACAAGAGAGGTCACACCCAAATTGAATCATAAATTTGATCAAGTCATCACCAAAATCAATCATCCATTTTGGTGGATTAGGATTTTAACCCCAGTAACACCCAAAATCCATTAAAATTGATGAGACTTGAAGTCAAAATCATCACGATTCAAGGCCAACAGAAGTCCACAAGGTCAAACAAATTTAAAATGCAATAAAATGAAATAAAAATGTAGTAAAGGTATTTTTGAATGATTTTTAAAATAGAAATAAAATGGAAAATCCACAAAGTCCTTCAAAACACCAAATAAATGACCAAGAAAATTATGGAAGGTTGGAAATAAAATGAGAAACATATAATAAAATTTTCATAATTTTAAAATGCAGAAAAATATTTTTAAACCAATTAAAACAAAGGAGAAAAGAGAGAGTTCATGAAAAATAGAATATCAATGGAATAAAATGTGGAAAAATAAAAATCAGATGAAGAAAAATAAAAGAGAATTTTAGAAATTATTTTGGGGTTTTTTTTGGCTAAAAAATGAAATTACTATGAAATTTTAAAGAAAAAGAAATTTAAAATAATAAAAGAAAAAGAATTAAAATCAGAAAAAACAAGAAGCGTTGGATCACGCCTCATTAGTTGACATGACATATCTAACACCCCAAATGATGAGAAACACGATGGAAGGCGCTGCAATCAAAACACAGGATCCAGTTTGAATTTAACCAATCAAAACATTTCAAAATGCCAATGTGTCTGGTCCAAACTCAAACCACCTGAGAAATACTCTACTGTGCTCTCACCAGAGTTTCATGGTTTGGTAACTTCAAGACACGAGACCACCACCATTGTAATCCTTTTCTCATCCCTAATTCAACCTTATACTTCAAATTCATTTATGTGTACTAAGCAAAGGGAATCTCAAAGTTTCAGAAACAAGCAAGCCACGAAAAACTAAATTAAATGATTAACACGATCAATCAACACCAGATAAGTTAGGGGAAAGCATCAGAGAATGAAGGAGTACATTGTGGTAACTTGTTTGAGTTCAAAGGATGCTCAGAACTACCTTGTCCAGGTGGTGTTCAAAAGTTCATAAAGCTCGATCTGGTTGGAGCAATTCAGAAGGTCTCAGAGCTTGGGGATTGTTGCAAAAGTTTCAGAGGATTTTGATGGAGCTAATAAAATCAACAAAATGGATTGAAACCATCCCTTAAGCCTCCATCATAGAAGTAAGCCTTTCGTAACCATTCCACAAATTTGTCACCTCTTCACGGAGCTCGCGATTCTTTTGCTCTAGGCAGTCCATCTTTTTCAACTGATTTACTCGAGTATTGTACCGGTGAGACGACTTGTCTGAATGAAGACTAAGAAAGAAATAAGACACCTGGAGAACTTGTTCAAAGCAAGACCAAGATGTAACATGATGGATGATATGCAAATGAAAATGTGGATTATTGTTTATTTTCCAAGGAAGTTTAAGAAATAAGTTGCAAACATAATAATAAGACATTCCAATGTAGTAAAAATATCATTTTATTAATAACAAAAGGATTACAATCGGAAATACAATTTCAATGATCCTAAACAGAAAGAAACTAGATCTATAGAATCATGTCTGATGACGACCCAACTCCAAGTTAATACTTCTGCGGAGCCTTTTGATCTCTCTTTCATAGTTGTTTTTCATAGCATCCTTCTCTATCACGAGCTGGTCTACAATGCCTTTCTAAACTCCAGAAGTAGAGAGATAAGTAGATGACCAACTGTTAGAGGAAAATAAATCCTCTTGGCCTTTGGATCTCTTCACAGCATGTTGCTCGAGCAATTCTATCAAGTTGTCCTTTTCTTTTAGCTGCTTCTGCAATTCTAGTTTCTCAAGGTATGAGGTGTTAAAAATGTCTTCTCAATCATCCCTCTTTTGCTTCATCCTATCCAAAGCCTCTTGTAACTCCTCGATGCCTTTAATATTGGGAGATTTGACCATTACGAAGGACATAGGTCTTTCATAAGCGTATGGCATATTGAATTCCTTTGCTCTCTTTTTCACCCAACTAGTGTAAGGCTCCAAAGCTACACAATTACTTAATCCAAGCTCACCTTTTCCGTTCTTATGAATATTGTGCCAAGCATGCACTATCCTAGATTTCAACCCTTGAGTGTATTTCCCTTCTTGGAAAAATAAACCTTCTAACAAAGTGTTATTAGGTTTGTCCTTCATAGCGAACCCAAGTTGACGTCTTGCCAGAGCTGGATTATAGTTGATTCCTTCTTGTGTACCAAGAAGAGGCACATTAGAGAACTCCCCACAACTATCAATAACCTCAACATAGTCATAAATAGAATAATACCAAGTTATATCATCATTGGTGAGAGACATAAGTCTTTGAGACCACCTCAAACAACCCTTGTTTTCTTGGAAGATAGGAGACTGCGGCAAGTGCGAAATAAACTACTTGTACAGTAAAGGCGTACATCAGACAATAGTTCCACCTCCTTTATAAGTCCTATGATGAATGGAGAAATAAGTATCGCCGAGAAGAGTTGGAACTGGATTCCCAATCAAGAAGATCCACATAGCATTAAGGTCAACGAAATTGTCAATGTTAGGAAACAAGACCAAACCATAGACCAGTCAGGCAAGAATAGTTTCAAAGGACATCATGCTACTAGCATTGGAAAAAGAAAAGGATTTTCCAATAGAAACTTCAAAGTCAACCCTCTGATACCTCATTTGATAGTGAGATTGGCATCTTATGTCAGACTTCCTCAAATGAATGGCTTCGGTAATAACCTGAGATTCAAGAATTCCTTCCACCCCACTAAAAGAAACTCTATAAGAAACTGGTACACCAAAAGGTGAGCATACTCCTCCATCTTAGGCAACAACTGATAATCAGGGAAACGGAAACACCGGTAGACAGGATCGTAGAACTGTACCAAAGTATAGAGAAGGCCATCCTCAACATCAGTAGATAGAACAGATAAAAGTATTCCAAAATAGTCTCTGAAACCCTTAGGATCATCCACAAAAGATGCTAGCTTCCTTAATTCCACGAGATCGAAACATCTGAAACTGTATTTCTGAGTGTTCCTCCTCCCAATATCCATGGTGACAGTATCTGCGATCTTTGCAACAAGAGTATCTAAGTTCCTTGAAAATTGAGTAAAATTCTTATGAGTGCCATGAGTGCATGATGCAACAATGACAAACAAGGTCACACAAAGCACACAAACAAGGTCCAAAGGTTCAGAGTCTTGAGCATGGAGCCAAGGGTAAGAACAAACCCACATGTATGTACCAAGGGTATAATCACTTGTAGAACAAGGTTCTAATAAGTTCCCATAGTTATAATTCCATCTTTTGGATATTATCGGTGTATACGAATACTCGTCAACCAATAATATTCTCAAGAGAAACTCATCTGAGTGTAGTATCACGTAACAACTAATTCAATTCTACACCTAAATAGCCACCGCACTACGTCCTAAAAGTCCAAGATGGATTAAGGGTTCTAAGGTCCTCATCTTCTCGGGCTCCCAGGTCAGAAAAAGTAATGCCAACTACGACTACTCGTGTGACATCAGTAATCCCAAAGAGGCCTCCACTGAGTAAGGGATCTCAAGTTAGCTTATTAAGGATTAATTCCACTAAAGCCAAAGATGACTATACCACCCTCCTATCATAAGATCTCCCAAGTCCAGGTATATAACTTATCTCACCACACAGAGATCACCAAGCACCAGAGAAAACAAGCAATAACAAGCAACAACAAACATAATATATGCATAAAAACAAGGATGAGCTTAACCCACTAGGGACTACTCCCCAGCAGAGTCGCCAAATTTCTATAGCGGTAAAAAATTTAAGATTAAGTTTTTGATTAACTTAACTCACAAAGCAAGAGTCTTCACCGTGCTTTTATTGTTTCCAGAGGAAAAGGGAAAAAGTACAAAGAAAACCCAAGGAAGTTTTAGAACAAAACTAATAAAAAGATAACAAGGGTCCATGGGTTAGTTATGTAAAGGGAAGGTATTAGCACCCTAAACATCCATGGTACTCCATGAGAACATATTTGAAAATATGCATATTTTAGCTTGAAAAGGTGTTGTTTGTTAAAAGGTTGGAGGGATGGGAAAATAAGCATTTTTATTATGATTTGGTGTTTGCCAAGACTTTTAAAGTCTCATGCCTACGTACCAACAAAGTGCAATGGAGGATCAAAACCTCATAGTTCATGGTAAAAATAACAAAAAGAGTTTTTTTTATTCATTTTTATGGAAAAAGACATTTTGTCATTTTAAGGAGAATACTCAACTAGTCACCCACAAGTATGAGAACTTTGCATCATCATGAGAAGGGGTCCAACTTGGATAAGGATCAACAAGTATGGCACTAGCTCCCACAGATGGAAAAAAATTATCACCAACACTATAGAGATAGGAGAATTATAACTCAATTATGGAAATGACTCATGTCTAATTCCTTGAGAAAAAGTTTTAAAAAAAGTTCACAAAGGGGACAAAATGGTTTGAATGAGTTAGCCATGTTTTAGTCTTTTGAAATTGATATAAGTATGTTTAAGATGCATTGACATTTATTAAGAAAAACATTATGAAAATCACTTGACAAAAGTCAAGGTTTATTGAGAAAATGGTTCAAGTTTGAAAACAAGAGGGTTTTAAAAAAGAGAGGAGATTTTGAAAATTAAAGAAGGGGAGGAGAAGGAGAAACTATCCTAAAGAATAAAGTAAAACCTAGGGAGGAAAGATCTAACCAAGAGATGGCAAGCTTTATTACATAAGTCAAGAAATAATTTCCCTTCTTTGGATTAAGCCTCCAAGCAAGCAAAATGATCAGATAACAGTCCATGTATTAGATGAAACCAAGGATAGTAACCAAAGCAAAGGTCAAGATCTTAAGTCTAAGTCCATAACTTCATAATTATTCCAAGGATAGTAACCACAAGTCTATGAGTTAGGAGAAATAATTCTCTTCTTTTATTAATACCTTGTCTAGCGTGTGATCAGAAGTTGATGAAGCTCGATTTGGTTGGAGAAATTCAGAAGGTCTTAATCTTGCAGTAGGTGTTTCTTGACTCTCTAAATCTTGCAAATAAAGGTAATAGCTTCCTCTATTTATAGGGAATATTTTTGGATCCAAATATATGTGGAATGATGTTGAATTTGTGCAAAACGAATTTGATCCAAGTGTGTGAAAAGTGTGACTTGAAACTCCTAAAAATTCAGCCAAATGACGCGTTTTAAGTGTCAATTAACTTCTGGATACTTGATTAAACATGTTTAGGACAAAAACACTTGCTAATTTGGCTTGGATTTGAGTTTAGTCATGATCAAATTTCGGGCAATGGTGATTTCTTAAGTTTCAAGTCACCATGTTCAACTCAATAGGGCATCCTACTCAAGAGGCTTTTTGATCCCATTCTTTTGCAATGTGTTAACATTATGGCCAAGATTACAATGAGCCGATAAAGGTTGCATTTGGATGTTTGAGCACAAATTTATAGTGTGTTGAAGTTGGCATAAATTATTGGTTCCATAACTTAGAAAAATTTGAGTGCTTCATGGCTGAAAATGACCTATAATGTCCCAATGAATTCCATGGGCTTCCAAACATAGTTTGACCTTGGTCCTTGAAGAAAACTTGTAGAGTGTATCACCAATGTCATTGTGCAAAAATAATTAGCTCCATATGTTTAAAATTGAAGAAGTTATGATCTTTGAAAGTTGGAAAAAAAGTCACATGAAAATAGATCAAATTTCACTAAGTCCACAAATGAATTATAATATCTCCAAACGTTTGATGATCCTCCATGCACAATTGGATATTTTCATGTAATTAAAGTTGTAGAGGATGTTGATAAGAGTCATATAAAAAAGGGACATTCTACAATGTTGAGAATTGAAGGAGTTGTGATCCTTAGAACTTTGACCTCAAAATGTTGACTGTTAGGTCAAACCACTTGGAACAAGCTTGTGCACTTGGACTTTCCTTGCACTTCAAAGAACATGGGTGATCATATGAACTCAAAATAAGGTGAGCTTGATGGTCCCTTAATTAAACTTCTCAAATCTTCAAGTTACTTGTTGTAGAAGGCATGGAAATAAACACATGAACCTTTGACTTTTCTTGAGAAGTAAGCCACCAAAGTTTGAGATGCTCTTGATTCGAAAAGTCCTACCTTGCACAATAGACTTAAGGGAAAAAAGATATATTTTTGGTATTTTGATTAGTGGTTAGATAAGCAATGAACATATAAACACAAAGGTAAACAAAGAGGTGCTTGGTCATCCCTGGAAGAAGCAAACCCAAAGATGGATAGGGGAAGAGCCAAGATATCACCTTGTTTGTATGCAAATGATGAAAATGAGATGTGGGATCTTAGGGTTAAAAATTGGGGTATGACAGATGCCCCTATTTAAGTTTCTTCAATTTGGAGATATGAAGTTTGAAATCTTCGTCTCGATAAGATTGGAGAGACTTAAATATTAAAGACCTAACTTTTGGCCCTAAGATACCACAAGATGTTTATGATATGATATGGATGCAAACAAGAATCTCAATGGGGAATATAGAGCCACAAGAGACAAAGAACTGTTAGAGACAAGAGGAGACTGAAATTGCGCAGGGGAAAGACAAATACCAAATGGGTACCCAGCTGGGGACGGACAAAATTCCGCAGGGGGAAAAGGAGGAGTTCGAAAATAACCGATGCATCGTTAGAGAACGAACTAAAGACCCGACAGGGAAGACTTAATAAAGTAAGACTCCGTCGGGGAAAAGAAATCATCAACAAGGAAAAAGCCTGACTCCAATAGGAGAAGAATATTACCTAATTACCAGCCGAGTAATAGCTTAACAAAGGTAATAAGATCAAATAGAATGATTACCAACTACCAGCCAAGTGGTAACTTAACAAAGATAATCAATCAAAGGTAAAAGGAATATTACCTACTATCAGTCGAGTGATAGCTTAACAAAGGTAATAAACTCAAACATAATGATTAACGACTACCAGCCAAGTGATAGCTTAACAAAGGAAACCAGTCAGAGGGTAAAAGGAATTATTACCTACTATCAGTCGAGTGATAGCTTAACAAAGCTAATAAGCTCAAACAAAATGATTACCATCTACCAGCCAAGTGATAGCTTAGCAAAGGTAACCAGTCAGAGGGGGACCAAAGTTCAGACCAGGAATGAACTGAAGAGAAGCGGTCAAAAAGGACTCAATCTAATGAGGGCATGAACTCAATGAGGGATTGATCCCATCCAGATGATGAACTAGAGGGGAAAACTAAAGCAAAATTTTCCATGAGGATCAGTATCAGTGGGGAATTATAAAGGATAAACTCTTTCTGCTTAAGGTCGAAACTCTATTGGAGAGAGGACACACACACCCTACGGGGAGAAAAGTCCCGGAGAGTGGTGAGGAATTATTGCAAAATGCATAACGCGCAAATAAACATCATGATGTTATGCACATGCGTATGATTATGCTAACAAAACAAATGCAAAGGCGCGAGATCGGTAACACAGTACAAAAGATACTCGGCTAATCTCAATCAAGATGGAGATGCTGGCAGAGATTCGTTAGGGATCACAGCACTCTTGCAAACTGATGTTGGGGAGACTATTATTAAAGAAAATCTGGCCTAGGGAAGTCACTGAATTCCACTCTTCAGGATCTTACCATCATTGGGATCACCATTAACATTCCTCTTTTGTATTCACAACTCGAGGAAAAATACATATCTTTTTTCATAAATTTTCAAAAAAAATATGAGTGTTTAAATATTTTTGTTTCAAAAAATGATCATCAAAAGTAGATGAATGGCGTGACTCCATGGATCATTACAAAGTTGGAAAATGGTAAAGACATGGAAAGGGCTACATTGAAATATAATGACCACTATTCTCCCTAACAACTTTGAATTCCACTATGCTCTGGACTTCGGTCGAGGATGATAGAAAAGGGTCCTATGATAGGCATTGTTGCTTCAAATGATCAATTATGGCCTGATGCAGTTACATACCATAATCCCTAACTCTTGTGTAGATTGTCTTTTCATGGTCAATCTATCAGGATGATTATTTTCTATTTTATGTCTCTAATTTTTGCTTGGACCGCCCTTTCGGGTTTTCAATCCACCGAGACACTCACTTTTTCCTAAGCCACCCTTTCGGGTGTTCAACTTAGCGAGTTGTTATTTTATTTTCTAGGCGGAGTATTTCTTGACTGCATCGACATTCACAGGACGAGGGAGCTCCTCACCATCCATAGTTGTGAGAATCAATGCACCACCAATGAAAGCTCTCTTGACAACATATGGGCCTTCGTAATTAGGAGTCCACATGCCCCAAGAATCTGTGTTGAAAGACAAAATCTTCTTGAGCACAAGGTCACCTCTCTAAATACACGAGGTCGAACCTTCTTGTCAAATGTTTTCTTCATTGTCTTTTGATATAATAGACCATGACACAAGGTTATCATTCTTTTCTCTTCAATCAAATTCAACTGATCATATATGCTCTGACACCATTCAGCTTCAAATAAATTGGCTTCCATCAGGACTGTAGGTGTTTAATTGGCTGCATTGTATGGTAAAACACTAGCTGGATTCTAATGTCTTGACTGATGTCATGACATGGTGTGAAGGTGTGACTGCATTGTAGGTTAGAATATCTAACTGTACTTTGATGTCTTGACTGATGTCATGACACACTTGAGTAGTTTACTGCAGGATTAGCTAATACAGGATTTGTTGAATGTCAAGTTGGATGTGGTGACATTCATCCCTGTCAGCAAATACTGAGGAATAGAACAGTTGGTGTTCTGTTAGAACTCAGTGTTTATTTCCAGTCTGGTTATCAAGGAAATACCAGACCTGGCATAAGGCCTACTGTCTGAATGTCAAACTGGATGTTATGACATTCATCATTGACAGCATATACTGAACAATAAACAGAGTGGAGTTCTGCTACACTTCAGTATGTTTCTGAGTCTGTTCTTCAAGAGGAAAACAGAACTGACTTAAGGCTAAATGTGTAAATGTCAAATTGGATGCCTTGACATTTATTATTGTAAGCTGCTACTGTAGAATGGACAGGTTGGTCCTGTACAGTTCAGCAAATTATGTACAGTCTGTTTTCAGGAAAAACAGACTTAGCATATGGTCCTTGATGTCAAGCTGAATGTTGTGACATTCATTCCTGACAGCATATGCTATATTGTAGGTTGTTTAGTTTTTCTGTTTCAGCATTTTTCTCAGGCTAAAATCCAGGAAACCAACAACCAAGCTACAATTAAGGAACCTAACAAATAGCCTATTTGTTAGCACACTAATATCTGGAAATTAGTTAGAATCCTATGTGGCATTATTTGTGGAGGTCTTGGAATATATATAGGCTCAAAATAAGGAGATATATATGGAGAGATTTTAGGATTGAAGACCTTGTTTGTAGCAGAAAGTTTCTGCTGACTTTGTAACAGCAAAGAACAAGTTGCTGCGATTTTCTGAAGGCCCAAATCCAGTTGGGTGATTAGGTTATAAATAGCACTTTGTAACCTAGTATTTGTAAGCCTCTTAGAATGAATTTTTAGGGGTGTGTGTAAGGTAAACCTCCCAATCTGTGGGAAGGTTACCATGTGTTTCTCAGTGTTCAAAGCTGAGAGTATTTGTAACTCAAAGCCTGTAGGCAAGAGTGATTATGGTCTTGAATGAAGCTGTGAAGCAAGTTCAAGTCGTTTACCATTACATTGTGATTGTAGTGATAGGAATGGAAACTGGAGGTTTCTATCTAGGAGTTCCTAGGTATAGATTGCATTGGGTAGGGATTAAGTGAAGAGTTGTAAACGGGTGAGTTTAGCTTTGAATTAATACTACTGATAGTGGATCTTCTTCCTGGCTTGGTAGCCCCCAGACGTAGGTGATGTTGCACCGAACTGGGTTAACAATTACTTGTGTTTTTACCTTCTACACGTTATAACTCTGTCGGTTATAAAATAAGGTCAAACTGTAATGCTGTAACAGCTGATGTTCAAATCAATGTTGAGACATCATGCTGATAACTATGCAGGCTCAATAGAAGTAAGTGTTATGTTTGATCTCTGCTGTGCCTTTGTACCAGATGGACAGAACTGGGTGTTCTTCCACTCTATGGTGATATAGTAGCAGATGTCGGGACATCTGTGAATGTGTGCTTATCAGTACTAGATTTTAATTTGTATAATCGTCTTGCTATATTAGTAACAATGTTAGATCAGATGTCATTACTTGGAGTAGAACATCTAAACTCTGACTACACCAGAATTTCAAGGACTCATATTGATGGGATCTCAACCTCCATAGGCAGCACTACTTCCATGCCATACACAAGAGAGAAAGGGGTTTCTGCTATTGAAGTGCAGACAAATGTACGACATCCATGCAAAGAAAACGGGAACATCTCATGCCAATCTTTATACGTCAAAACCATCTTCTGGGTGATCTTTTTAATATTCTTATACGCATCTTCAACAACCTCATTCATCTTAGGTCTATAGAGAAAAGAGTTATAATGTTCAATCTTGAAGTCGTCACAAAGCTCTTTTATCATCTTGTTATTCAAGTTTGACCCATTATTGGTAATGATCTTACTTGGAACACCATATCGACAAATAATCCGATTCTTGATAAATAGAACCACAACCTGCTTGGTCACATTAGCATAGGATGTTGCTTCAACCCAGGTGGTGAAGTAATCAATAGCTACCAGGATGAAACGATGTTCAATAAAAGCTTTGGGCTCGATCATACCAATCATATCAATTACCCACATAGAGAAAGGCCGTGAGGATGAAATAACATTGAGAAGTGTCAGAGGAATATGAATCTTATCAGCATAAATCTGACATTTATGACACTTCTTCACATATTTACATTAATCAAATTCCATTGTCAGCCAATAGTAACTTGCCCTTAACATCTTTTTAGCCATTGCATATCCATTGGCATGAGTGCCAAAGGATCATGCATGAACTTCTTGCATTAGCATGTCTACTTCGTGTCTATCCACGCATCTGAGCAGAACCATGTCAAATTTTCTCTTGTACATCACATCTTCATTTAGAAAGAAATTGCCAGACAATCTTCTCAAAGTCTTCTTATCTTTGTGGGATGCTCCGAGCGGGTACTCCTGACTTTGGAGGAAACATTTAATATCATGATACCAAGGCTTATCATTTTTGACTTCCTCTATTGTAACCATATGAGCAGGTCTATCAAGGCACATAATTATGATATTGGGCGTGTCATTCCAATGATTTACTTTGTACAAAGAAGACAGGGTAGCCAGAGCATCCGCCATCTGATTCTCTTCACAAGGTATATGATGAAACTCTATTTTATTGAAGAAAGTTGACAACCTCCTTGCATAATATTTGTAAGGAATCAGGCCAGGATGAAGAGTCTCTCATTCTCCTTTAATTTGATTGACCACCAAGCCCGAATCTCCGTACACATCTAGGATTTCAATTCTCAAATCAATGGCTTCTTCAAGACCCATGATAGGAGCTTCATATTCTGCCATATAATTCGTACAATTAAACATCAACCTTGCAGTGAAAGGGATAAGAGAACCCTTAGGAGTAATAATGATTTCCCCAATTGCATTACCATAAGCATTAAAATCTCCATCAAATACTAAACCCCACCAGGATCCAGGATCGGGCCCTTCTCTAGGAAATTATTTGTCACAATCTTTAGCTTTCAAGTACATAACATATTCATTAGGGAAGTCAAAACTATTGGATTGATTATCATCGATCGGCTAGTGAGCCAAATGATCTGCAAGAATACTTCTTTTAATTTCTTTCTGAGTACGGTACTCAATACCATATTCAGACAAAGTAGGCTTTTCAAAGATATACTTGATTAGATCCATTTTGGATATCAACTAAGTGGTATGATTGATCATATACCGGTGTAAAGATTTGCCAGCCCAGGCTAAACCACAACAAGTCTTCTCAAGCATGGAGTACCAAGACTCACAGTCTATAAATTTCTTACTCATATAGTAGATGGCAATGCTACTTTCTACCAGTTTCATCCTGATGTCCAAGCACACAACCCATGGACTCTTCTAACATAGTCAAATACATAATCAAAGATCTTCCTTCCACTGGAGGAGACAAAATAGGAGGTTCAAGTAGATACTCCTTGATGCTATCAAAAGCTTTTTGGCAATCCTCCGTCCAAACACAACCTCGATCTTTGCGGAGAAGCTTGAAATATGAACCACATGTGGCAGTCATGTGAGATGTGAATCTGGATATATAATTCAGACGCCCGAGGAACCCTCTGACTTGCTTTTCTATCTTCGGCGCTGGCATTTCTTGAATATCTCTATCTTTATCAAGATCTACTTCAATACCTTTTTGACTCATAATGAAACCCAACAGCTTTCCTGAACGAACACCGAAAGTACATTTATTAGGATTCAACCGGAGTTTAAACTTTCTCAACCGATGAAACAGCTTCAATAAATACTCAACATGCTCTTATTCAGTCTTTGACTTAGAAATCATATCATAAACATACACATCTATCTCTTTGTGTATCATGTCATAGAAAAGAGCAGTCATGGCTCTTTGGTACGTTGCACCAGCATTCTTTAATCCAAAGGGCATCACTCTATAGCAAAATGTTCCCCAGAGTGTAATAAATGTTTTCTTTTCCATGTCTTCGGGTGCATCTTAATCTGATTATAACCGGAGAATCCATCCATAAAGGAGAAGATGTTGAACTTAGTTGTATTGTCTACCAATATGTTAATGTGTGGCAGAGAAAAATCATCTTTCAGTCTCTGTAATCAACACACATCTGAACTTTACCATCTTTCTTTGGAACAGGCACAATGGTATCCACCCATAGAATATACTCAGCAGTAACAAGGAACCCATTGTCAATCTGCTTTTGGACTTCTTCTTTAATCTTGACAGCCATATCAGGGTGAGTTCTTCTTAACTTCTGCTTAACTAGCGGACACTCTGGCTTTAATGACAATCGATGCTCCACAATATCGGTATCAAGACCTGGCACATCTTGATAAGACCAAGAAAACACATCCACATAATTGTAACACCTCAAAATTTGCCCTCCTCTCTTGGGACTAGCATTAACATATTTGCATTTCATTTTAAGACATTAGGCATTTCATATTGCATAACATGTGGTTACATAGTGCAAGCTATCTTCCCAAGTCTTGATCAGAAGATGAGGAAGTCAGAAAATGCAAGCCTAGGGTTGTACTGATTGATCATGGGCCATCTGAGGATTGAGCTGTGAATTAGGGTTTTGTGACTCCCAAGGGTATTGGTCTTCATGTTGATTGAATCGATACATCATCATCACCATGGTTGGATGTCATCAGGAGATTGAAGAAGATTCCTTGAGATTAGGGTTTTGACCACTGGTCAATCCTAATCAGTTGTATTGGGCCAATCAGGGTTTAATCAGGAGATGGTGTTTGAGATGGAGATGAGGATCATTTTGTGATTATATGGTGATTATTGAGGCTAGGGTGTCACCCTTGAGCCATTTCAGTTGGAGATTGGGGCTTAAATTGATCAATGCATTGCCAAATTCATCTGTCAGATGAAAAGTCAACTGTGGTCAACTGTACATGATCTGATGGATTTGGAGGTGGAAATGAGTTGGATACACTTCATTCATGTTGGAACAAGTGTTGAATGACATCTCAAAGCTTAAGAAGGAAGAAAATCAAGTCAGGACAAAAACTGCCAAAAATAGCAACTGACTTGTAATAGAAGTTTCCAAAAGTGGAAAGTTTTTGACCTCAAAAACAGAAGTCCAAGGAAGCTTCAAATGAAAAATTGTTCAACATGACAGATGTAGGTCTTGTTCTCACCTTTCCAAAAAGTCCAAGAACTTGAAAATCCAATGTACGGTTTGCAAAATATGGCTCAGTGAATTTCAGAAAAGATCCGTAATCAGGAGGCCATAACTACCACATACTTTGTCCAAATTGCAAGTTCTTTATATGCACAAACTCCATTTGACATGTACTTTGAGGGTGCATCATTGGATTTGTTCAAAAATGGCCAAGGCAAAAAGTCACTTTTCAACTGGACAGCTGAATTGGACCAGGGGCAAAATTGTCCAAAAGTCAAAATATTGGGAATTTTTGAATGGGACTTTTTCCAACACCTCAGGAATGGCATTTTAAGTGTGTTTGAATATTCATTTCATGGTTAATGCACATGGTTTGAGTTTTGGCATGAAGAATGAAATGGCTAAAAATGGATACTTTACATACACATAGTGAAAATGAGATTTAAGCAACCAATTGCAATGGGAATTGTTTCTACACTTCACATAGGGTGTTTTGGATATGTTGGAACCAATTGTGAGCTGGCATGTGCTGTCATTGTGTATTGACCAATTTGCCCTCATTTGCAAAAATTACATTTCACTTAACACTCCAAATTGTTAATTAAGTGGATTAGAGCTTGGATTAAGGGTGCATATAAATTCCAAATCATCTCCTAATCATAACTAACTCTCACAATTACCAAGAACAGATCTAGAAACCTCTCATTCTCTCCATTTTGCTCAAGAACACACCAATCTTCAAATCCAAAATTCTTCCTCAATCTTCAACCAAAACTTGATTTTCTTTTTGCTGTGATCTTGTTTCAACATGTACTAGGACTGTTTTCATGATTCATCATCAATCAAGCCTTGCATCGCAACTGTTCAAGAACACCTCAACAATGGCAAATTCGAATTAAGAGCAGTAGAGGTCGAAGCAATTGGAACTGGACACGTCATTCATCTTCCACAAGGCTCTAGTACAACTGTTTTGAAGAGTTGGAGCTTAAAGCCGCGATCTACGCACTGCCATTGCCGGTATGTCGAAATTTTGAATCTCCTGTTTTGTTCGATTGATAGGTGCTTTGTGTAGTGCGTTTCATGTAGAATTCAGTGATGTGTTTAGTTTTGAGAATGATGAACCGTAGGCTACGCAATCTTGATTTGAAAGTATGAATGCGAAACTTTAAGCGATCGATCCGGTTAGTACAGTTAGATTTAGGTTGATTAGGTTACATATTCATGATCTATGCACCGAGACCTTTCCAACGGTTAGTAGTTTGTGCGTTTTGGTGAAGAAATGATTGAAATTATGTTGGAAGGTGATGAACGCTAAATGCCGCGCGAAGAAGAAGCTGGTTTTCTGGAATTTTCCAGTTTGATTCGTCCACCTGCAAGGCTATTTTCGAACACTGTTTCCCGCGGGAGGGCACCAATTGTACAGCGCCAGCACATTAAGTTGTGCTGTGCGTTTTGGTCTGTGAAGTATTATTTATCAAATCTGCCACTGAAACATTTAATTAATTAATATTACTTCAAATAAATTATTAAAACTCACATGAACATTTAAAAAATCATAAAAAATATGTTAATGATCAGAAAAATGTGAGGTTTTTTTTTGTTGAATTCATAATTGACTGTAGAATTTTATTGACCTATTGGTCAAAGTTGTGCTTGGCAAATATTTTATTTGGCATAGGCTTTTCTAATGTATGTCACATTTTGATACATTTTGGCAATTTGATCATGAAATGCTCATATCATAAAATAAATGGCTGAAAATTTTTGTGGTGGTTCTTGACTCATTGAGGATTATTTATATGTAAATTTCATGAATTTTTGATACCTGGTTAGAGAGCAGCAAATTCTGGAACTTAGGTGTGACAATTTGTGTCACACCTCTTGATGTCAACTTGTTGAATTTAATTGGATGACCTATACATGTTGGAATTGGCTGAAATTTTGCATGATGACTTGTTGACATGTTAGGATGCTTGATGAATTTTTGTAGAATTTTTCACTGTATTTTCAATTTGATCATGATTTTTCATTTCTGGTGATTGAAATTACAAGCTCATGTGATACATGTTGGTAGATTGATTGGGAAATCCTCATATTGTATTGTATGGCCATGAAATTTGATATGCATGAACTAGACACGTTGTGTGACCTCCCTGTTTTGGTCTCATCCATTTCTTTTTTGTTTTCATTGAGTTATGAATTTTTGAAGTGGATGTATGCATTGATGTTGTGAATTGAAGCATGTAACTGTGTCTGTTTTTGTTGATTTTCATTAACATGGTTCCATTTGCCCAATTAAGCTCAAATTTTACATGGTAGACCTTGATTGACCCCTGTTTAGGTGTAATTAATTTGAGAATTTTTGGATGTGTTTTGGTATGGATTTGAATGCAATAATTCTGTTTGTATGCTTGGTGCTTCATTTGAACCAATATGGATTGTTTTGTGCATGAATTGAACTTGATGGATGATATAAACATGAGACCAATGATGTTTGCTCTTGTTTGATGTTAATTTGATGTTGGATGGTGGATACCTTGCTGTTTTAATTTTTTTCTTGCTTTTGGACCCTAGGCTTGGCCTAGTGGTCTAGTTACTAATATTTGCTTGGTTTTTCAGGATCAAAAGCATAATGTACATGGAGAATGATACAAGTTGATTTTAATTGATGTTGTGGATGTTTGTACACTAACATAACATTGTTTTGTAGGTGTTGGAGCTTGGGCTTAAGCCTTGAGCTTGCTTTGTGTTGTATTGTTTAAACTGTTTGATTGTTTGCTGTATAGTTTGTCTGATCGATTACTGACTGAGTTTGATTGTTTCCAGGTACTTTAGTTGCTCAGTTCCTTGTGAACTATTGCTTTGCTTTGCTTAAGCAAATTGCATTTGAGGTATAACCTTCTTACTTCATGTAGTCTGGAGACCCGGCTGTTACCGGGCCGGGCAAATTGTCTGAAGTCCTCCTTAAGAGGCAATGCTTGTGTATGTTTATTTTTCAAGCCCAAGCAGGAAAAGTCCTTCAAAGAAGGCAATTGGTGGAAGGTAGGGACAAGCAACCTGTCCCCCACTATTCAGTGAGTCTTCTCCTTGCTCCCATTACATGGTTGTAGCATTGAGATCAAAAGCCCAAGATCTTGTGCAGTGCACATTGTGTCAGAGTCATCGAGTATAGAAGGGTTCCCCTATTCTGGACCCATGCTCATTTGTCAGCTCTCCCTGGTTAGGGATAAGAGCTGTGAGGTCTGATCCTCACTTCATCCTTTCATCTGCTTCACCTTAGCCTCGTAATGGCAAGGTTAAGAGCAAACACAGCCTGTACAGACGATTGCTTAGGCAGTCAAACCTGATTGATTGAGCCCCCTTGTTTGGCTATAGTGCGTGTTATGTGGATATCTGATTGACATGTTTGTTTGAGATACCTGTTCTCATTTGATGATATATGATTGTATGCTTGTGTGCTAGCTTCTTTCCTGGTTAGGTTAGTTTGCTTATGCAAGTAGGATAGAAAACCGAACTTAGGGTTAACGATGCATGACAACATTAGGCTCGAGTCTCAGCTCCCTAGTTGTGTATCTTTCCCCGGTTTCTGGTTAGCAATTTAGTCCCTTTCAGGGGAACTACATCGCCCTGATCCTTGTTCCAGACAAGGTATGTAGGCAGGTGGTCGTGCGAGACCACTCCGGGCAACCTTTTTCTTTTTTGCGTGTGTTTACTTGTTATCTGACTGCGTGTTTGGGTTCGGATGCCGACGTAAGCCCAGTGATTGGCAGTCGGGCTCCACGTTTGCCCTTCTGAGTGTGTTTTGGTTCGGATGCCGACGTAATTCCATCAAGTGGTAGTCGGGCTCCATGTTTGCCACCCTTGCTTGTTTATATGTTTTGTGTTGTTCGGCGTGCGTAAGCCGAACTACAGTGGCTCTGATTCTTGTTCCAGATAAGATATGTAGGCATAAGGTGCGATACCTTATCGAGCCCGTTCCTCTTAACCCCACCTGCGTTCCCCGTGTGTGTGTGTGATGTTTAGCAACCTTTTCTTTATTCTAGGACGTGGATCCCGTCGAGTACGACGGACGTGAGGGGTGCTAATACCTTCCCCTCGCGTAACCGACTCCCGAACCTTTTCTCTCTGGTCGCGAGACCATGTCTTTCCAGGTTTCTCTGAGCGTTTCCTTTCCCTATCTTGGGATAAATAACGTTTAGTGGCGGCTCTGTGTGTTTTATTTTTAGGCTCGCCGGTTGATTTTTCGCAGGATGCGACAGCTGGCGACTCTGCTGGGGACTTGCGATGTAGACCTATGCTGGTCCATCGTCCCTAAGCGAGTCCTTCCTAGCGTTCTAGGATTAGTTTAGGTTGCTTGTTTGTGTTATTTATTGCATTTATTATTCTAACCAGTGTGTATATATTTGCATTAAATGTTTGCATGCATCATACTATCATGTTGTTGCTGTCCTCTGCAGGTGGTTCTGTTGTGTGGGGTGGGTGTTCTGAGTGGGGCTAAAACCCAAGCCCGAGTATACACCTAGGACTAGTGTGGTCTCACGTTGCCTCTTTCATGTTAAGTCAACATGTGCCTGGCGGCGTGATGTGCTACAAGCCGGACGAGGCTCACTTGATAGTGCTCATCTCTGTGGATATTCCGCTTTGTTTGAGTCACTCCATTTGAGTTGTTGACTCTGGTGACCGATCATTTCCCGGATCTTTGGTTTAGACGATCTTAAGGGAGCTACAATGGCACACCCGCAAGGGCAAACCCATTGAGTATCTCCGCCCGATTGTCGAGACCATTATCCGCCTTAGGATGACTTGATTAGAACTTACCTGTGAGGGGAGGGTTGTTCTGTCAGATGTTTGTTCAGATAGCCTCCAGATGGTGACTTTTGATCTGTGATTCAGAGACATAGTTATAAGTCGGATTTATGGTCATTTATTGCCGTGACGCCGGAGTGCTGTCCGTGACTTATCAGTGGGGATCCGTTTATTTCGGATTCCCCGGGCCGAGATATTTTATCAGTGGGGATCCGTTTATTTCGGGTTCCCCGGGCCGATTCAGATAAGGGTGATGTGTCTACTCGGATATGGTTTGGTGATGATGGTGATGATGATGTATCTGTCTTCCGTTTATTTCGGAACCCGTGGGTCAGAATTGGGATTGTACATTCCTCAGATGGTTATGATCAGTTCAGAGCCCAGATTCAGTGCAAATGATCAGATGGCTTGGAGGATGGCAACGCATTGCATTCATTCATCAGCATCATTACATTTTGCATTAATTGCATCTAACCCATGTTTACCCATATGCAGGGACACTTTTGATCGAGATTCTGGTTGAGAGATTTCTGTTCAAATATGAGGACCGGTTTGAAAGACAATGTTGCCTACAGTTTCTTTGATCCAGAGATTGGTGTGCTCAAGGATATGATAGCATTGATTACTCCTGACCATGTGGGAATGTTTAGAGAGTCATACGGCGGTATTCTGAAGATGGTTTTCAGACTCACTGACTGCGACAGGAGCGCCATCCACACTCTTCTTCAGTTCTATGACCCTGGGTTGAGGTGTTTCGTTTTTCCAGACTATCTGTTGGGACCTCTGATGGAGGATTATGTCAGCATCCTGGGTATTCAGATCCGTGATCAGATTCCTTTCCATGTCACTAGGGCGGAGCCGGATGTCCTTGGGATTTCACGTGCTCTTTATTTGAGTCCGGAAATGGTCAAGGAAGGTTGGAAGGAGAAGGGAAAGTTACCTGGATTTCATTTGAGTTTCTTGGAGGCTAATGCCAAGGAACATGCTGCTGTGGGTAACTGGAAGACGGTTTGTGCTCTGATTGCTGTGAGCATTTATGGGATTGTTCTGTTTCCTAACCAGAAGAATTTCGTGGACCGTAATGCTATCAGGTTGTTTATGCAGAGAAACCCTATTCCTACCCTGATTGGAGATGTATACTACTCAGTGCATAACAGGAATGAGAAGAGGCGTGGTGGTCTGGTCAGATGCTGCTCTCAGCTACTCTTTAGGTGGTTCATGGGATATTTGCCTTCCCGAGGTGCCTTTGTTCAGATTGATCCTAGTGTGAAGTGGTCATTTCGATTGATGGGTCTGCGGGCTGATGACATTGCTTGGACTCATAATGGTTTAGCTGGTCGGGACTTCGTCTGCAGTTGCGGGAGTTTACCTAATGTGCCTTTAGTGGGAGTTCAGGGTTGCATTAATTACAACCCGATGCTTCTCCGGAGACAGATGGGGTTTGCTATAGAGGGTCCTCCTCTCGGGCGAGAGATTCAGGAGTCCTTCTATTTCCCGATTGATGGTAACCAGACCAAGTTGAGGCAGGTATTGGACGAATGGCGAGATATCCAGAGGAGGGGTAAGGTTCCTTATGGCAAAGTCAACTGCCGGTATTTTCCACTATTTGAGGATTGGTTGCGGAAGAGGATTGAGTCTACATTTCTACCGTTCCCTGGAGGTGACTCAGTGTGTCCTAGGATTGAGGGTCCAAGTTCTTCTGTCAGCATGGAGGAGTTCCTTGAGATGAAGAGGGCCAGAGATCAGTTACTTGCAGAGAAAGCGGAGTTGGAGAGAAGTGTTGCTCATTTTCAGGCAGCTAATCAGGAAATCAAAGTGAAGATGGAAGATCAAGACAAGCGACATGCTTTGGAGGCCAAACGCTTCGAGATGGATACAGCCTACTATGGGAAGATCAGCCAAGCTTTAGCATCGTCCAACAGGGAGCATGACATCACAAAGGAGAAGCTGTTCAGAGCATCAAAAGTCATCGAAGATGAGAAGAGAAGGCAAATCATAGTGAAGGATCAGAGAGATGACAGAGTCAGGGGTCTCATTGCTGAGTGGGAGGCAAAGCTGCAAGTCAAGGAGTCAGAGAAGCTAAAGATCATTGCAGAGAAAGATCACTATATGGCTGAGAGAGACCACTACTTCAGGCAGATGAAGATTCATCAGAAGGAAGTTGGAAGACTACAGCAGGAGAATACCGAGCTCAGGTTCGCCGCAGAGTTCGCGAGGATGGAAGATGAGATAGGGCCATCTGTGGGACCCTCATCTAGCTAGATCTTTCATTTGTGTTGAATTACCGTCAGGCTTGTTGACGGAATTCACTTTGTCTGTATTTCTTTTCTATTCTGGAGGATTGTATTTGATATTTGATCTGATGTATGACTATTGCACCGATTGTGCACTTTTTGGTTATGTAATGATGGTTTCTATTCAGTGATTGGGTGACAAGCTTTATTTGCTTTACCGTATGCACTTACACAAGCACACACATGGTTGGGGGTATTCTTGCTAAATCACATATCTCCGATCTGCACAACAAAATCAAACACTGCTAATCAGAATGTTAATGCCGGCTTATTATTTGTCTCGATGATGCCAGGGTCGAGAGACAAAGTGTCCTTCATATGGATAGACACTGCATACATGCATTAATCATGATAACTTGTGTTTTATTTTGCAGGTGACTATTACTAACGTGCTTGTTTGTAAACAGGAACCATTGCTCGCGCTCGAAGAGTAGTACCCCTGCACTCAACTCGCCCTCACCGATATTACACAAGAAGAAACACTCCCAGACTCATGGAGCTTCCCAGTGCTGATATGCTGGAATTGAAGGAGAAAATGACCGAACTGATCAATATAATGCAAGGTTTTGCCATTGGTCAGAAGGCTCTCGCAGATAAAGTTGAGAAACTCGAGCGGGTTTCTGCTCAGAACAGTGGGGTCAACCTGGATGGAGTCTCCAACCAGGGGCAGGGATCTCGTGATGGTGGAAAGAGGACAACAGTTGGTCTGGTGAATAATGCTGGTGCTGCTGGTCAACCTGGGCCTAGTCAGAATATGAAAGACAACTTTGTGCCTCCGTTTTATGGTTTTGATGATGATCAGGAAGAGGATAGAGAGGCGGATCAATTTTCCATGCAGAACGAACCTTTTGTGCCTTACAATATTCCTCCGCAGAATAAGGAAATCCAGATGCTGGCTGAGAAGATAAAAGTGCTTGAGAGCTATGCCACGCCTGGGGTGGTAAACATGTCCAACATGGGATTGGTGGAGGGAATTGTGATTCCTCAGAAGTTCAAGGCGCCTGCGTTCGACAAATACAATGGCAGTTCTTGCCCGGAAACTCATCTCCAGGCATTTGTCCGGAAAATCTCGGCATACACCGCGGATCAAAAACTGTGGATGTACTTTTTCCAAGACAGCCTGTCTGGAGGCTCCTTGGAATGGTACACCAAGTTGAGATCGTCCGATATCAAAAGCTGGCAAGATTTGGGAGATGCTTTCTTTAAGCAATACCAATTTAATGCTGATATGGCTCCGAGTCGTACCCAGCTGCAGGGTATGTCTCAAAAGCATAACGAAGGATTCAAGGAGTATGCGCAGAGGTGGAGAGAACTGGCTGCAAGGGTGCAACCTCCTCTGGTAGACAGAGAGATGTCCGATTTGTTCATGGGGACCCTGCAGGGGCCGTTTGCAGAAAGAATGGTGGGTTGCCCTGTCACCAATTTCTCTGACATTGTGGTGGCAGGAGAAAGAATCGAAAGTTGGTTGAAGCTGGGTAAAATCCAGGGTGGTGCATCTGCGTCTTCTTCAGGAACGAAGAAACCGTTCGGTAATAACGGTCAGAGAAAGAAGGAAGGAGACACCAGTGCAGTTTATACACAGCGCGGACCCAGTAGGGACCGTTACTTCCAGCACAATGCTGCAGTAACAATTCCTGCTGAGTCTCAGTCAGCACAACCGCAACAACAACAACAGCAGCAACAAAGACAACCGTTCCAACAGAGGCCCCAGAGGGCTGGATACCAGGTCAGGGGCAGAGCAAATGATAGACAATTCGACAGGCCTCCGGTGACTTATTCGTTTCTGTTGAAGAAGCTTCTGGATCTCGGGCTGGTGCAACTGAGGACGCTGGCGCCTTTGAGACCTGATCAGAGGCCGCCCAGTTACAATGAAAATGCTAAGTGCGAATTCCACTCGGGTGCGCCCGGGCATAATGTTGAGGACTGCAAAGCTTTTAAGCACGTAGTCCAGGACCTAGTGGATTCCAAGGCAATCAACTTTGCGCCTTCTCCCAACGTAAATGCAAATCCCATGCCTGCGCATGGTCAGAGGGGAGTAAATGCTATTTCTGGGGAAGATAGAGTGGGGCTGTCTGAGGTCGATCAGTTGAAGACGCCTTTGGCTGAGGTCAAGAGGCGGTTGCTGAAGAATGGGGTTTACCCGGGCTGTGGGTTTGAGTGTGCTGAGTGCGCTATTTCTGCAAATGGTTGTGAGCTTCTGCGGAAGCATGTCCAGGGTCTGATGGACGCAGGGGTCGTTATGATTGAAAGGGCTGAAGGAAAGAATGAAGAGGTCTCCACCATAACTATATACTATGATCCGGTGGATTTGTCTAACCTGGTGGAGGAGGCTCCAGTTACCATCACGGTACCTGGGCCAATTCCATATGACAAAGATGATGCCGTGCCTTGGCATTATGGTGGAGAGGTATACTGTAATGGTGAGAAGGTTGAAGAGTCATCTGCTAGTGAAATCACCGTGCTAAAGGTGGATAATGCCGGTCCTAGTGGTTTCACCCGCAGCGGAAGGCTGTTTGCTCCTGATGCGTTGAGGAGAGGGGAGGAAGAAAAAAATAAAAAAGAAAAGGCCGAGGCTTTAGCCAGGGCGAAAGGAAAGGCTGTGGCAGAGAATGGAAATACTCCTGTGACGACACCGACGCCTGCGGGGTCGGATAATAAATTTGATGATGAAGCTGAAGAGTTTCTGAGGATCATCAAGAAGTCAGAGTACAAGCTGGTGGATCATTTGCAGCAAACTCCGTCCAAAATCTCCATTCTTTCACTGTTACTGAGCTCAGAGGGGCATAGGGAAGCCTTGTTGAAAATATTGAAGAAAGCTTATGTTCCTCAGGAGATCACAATCAACCAATTGGAGACGGTCGTATCCAACGTGCATGCTAGCCATGGGCTGGGCTTTACGGATATGGACCTGACAGTGGACGGCAGGAATCATAACCGGGCTCTACACATTGCCATGGAATGCAAAGGAGCCGTGCTTTCGCATGTGCTGGTTGATACCGGTTCCTCTTTGAATGTGTTGCCTAAGAAGGCCCTGGCAAAGCTAAACTGTGATGGGCTGATTTTGACCCCGACTGATCTGATTGTGCGGGCATTTGATGGGTCAAAGCGGGCTGTATTTGGGGAGGTGGAGTTGCCAGTGAAGATTGGCCCAGAAGTGTTTAAGTCGACCTTTTATGTTATGGACATCCAGCCAGCCTACAGTTGTTTGTTGGGTAGGCCGTGGATCCATGCTGCGGGAGCAGTTACATCGACTTTGCACCAGAAACTGAAATATGTCTGGGGAAGCCAAGTCGTTACTGTTTGCGGAGAGGAGGACATCTTTGTCAGCCACCTGTCTTCGTTTAAGTATGTGGAGATGGATGGAGAGATATGGGAAACGCCTAGTCAGGCATTTGAAACCGTCAAGGTGGAGAATGCTCTGTTTGCTAAGCAAGAAGAGGAGAAACCATCCATCGCTTCGTACAAGCAGGCTGCTGAGGTAGTTAAAAGTGGAGAGGCTCCAGGCTGGGGCAGAATGATGGAAGTCCCTGAGAAGAAGGACCGGTTTGGGGTCGGATATAAGCCGAGCCGAGGCTCTGGGCCGAACAGAGGGGGTCGTACGTCTGTAACTTTCACGAGTGCCGGAATGCTAGATCCAGACCACATCTGCATGATGGGTGAAGATACTGACAGCGACTGTGACATGGACCGGTGGATAACGCCGTGCGAACCAGGGATGGAAATCCACAACTGGAAGGCCGAGGAAATCATCCGGGTCACTCTCCTCGAAGAGTAATATTTTTCTTGTTTTCTTTCTTATTTGCATGCAAACCATGCGTGTTGCCCGACACGTAATGGTCCATTGTAAGGGCCACCTCATGTTTAAATTTGCAGAATTTTGCATCATTAATAAAAGGATGTTTTTCAGTTAAAAGCGGTGTTCCCTGTTTTTCATTTATTTTTGCAGTTTAAAAATAAAAACAAAATAAAAATGGCAATGTTTTCATTTTCCTTTTTCAATTTTTCACACCGGTTCTAAAGCAATGCATGAATCAACATTCATGCAGATGCGATTCCTCTCCGGATCTCATTGATAACGATCCTGTTACACCCTCGTATGACTTCGACAATCCGATCTATCTTGCCGAAGAAGAAGACGAAGAAGATTGTGAACTGCCAGGGGAATTAGTCAGGTTGTTAAAACAAGAGGAGAAGGTGATTCAACCGCATGAAGAACAGATAGAGGTTGTAAATCTGGGTACCGACGAGGCTAAGAAGGAAGTGAAAATCGGGGCTGCTTTGGAGGAAAGTGTCAAGAGCAGAATGGTGGCATTGTTGAAAGAATATGTCGACATCTTTGCCTGGTCTTATCAAGATATGCCAGGGTTGGATACCGATATTGTTGTGCACAAGCTACCGTTGAGAACAGATTGTCCTCCAGTGAAGCAGAAGTTGCGCAGAACTCGACCTGATATGGCGATGAAGATTAAGGAAGAAGTGCAGAAGCAGTGGGATGCTGGTTTCCTTGCTGTCACTAATTATCCGCCATGGGTTGCGAACATTGTGCCAGTCCCGAAGAAGGATGGGAAGGTGAGAATGTGTGTGGACTACCGAGATCTGAATAGAGCTAGTCCGAAAGATGATTTTCCACTACCACACATTGACGTGTTGGTAGATAATACTGCTCAATTCTCGGTGTTTTCCTTCATGGATGGCTTTTCTGGCTATAATCAAATCAAAATGTCGCCAGATGATATGGAGAAAACAACGTTCATTACACCGTGGGGTACCTTTTGTTACAAGGTGATGCCATTCGGTCTCAAAAACGCCGGTGCTACTTATCAGAGAGCTATGGTGACTTTGTTTCATGATATGATTCATCATGAAATTGAATGCTATGTTGATGACATGATAGCAAAGTCCCAAACAGAAGAGGGGCATTTGGTAGATCTGGCTAAGTTGTTCGACCGGTTGAGACAGTTCAGACTGAGGTTGAATCCGAACAAGTGCACGTTCGGAGTGCGGTCCGGTAAACTGCTGGGGTTCATTGTAAGTGAGAAAGGAATCGAGGTTGATCCTGCAAAAGTAAAAGCAATAAAAGAAATGCCTGAACCGAGAACAGAGAAGGAGGTTCGTGGTTTCTTAGGTAGATTGAACTACATTTCACGGTTCATATCTCATCTAACGGCCACGTGTGAACCAATCTTTAAATTGTTGAGAAAAGACCAAACGGTCAGGTGGAATGATGATTGCCAAGCGGCATTTGAAAAGATAAAAGAGTATTTGCAGGAGCCTCCGATTCTGATGCCTCCTGTGGAGGGGAGACCGTTAATTCTGTACCTGACAGTCCTCGAGGGGTCTATGGGGTGTGTATTGGGGCAGCATGACGAGTCTGGTCGAAAAGAGCATGCCATATACTACCTTAGCAAAAAGTTTACCGACTGTGAAACAAGATATTCACTGCTCGAGAAAACTTGCTGTGCTTTGGTCTGGGCTGCTCGCCGACTAAGGCAGTACATGCTGGTTCATACCACTTTATTGATTTCCAAGATGGATCCAATCAAGTACATTTTTGAGAAGCCAGCATTGACCGGACGGGTTGCGAGGTGGCAAATGATTTTGACAGAATATGATATACAGTACACCTCTCAGAAAGCGATCAAGGGGAGTGTATTGTCTGATTACCTCGCCCAGCAACCCATTGATGATTATCAACCGATGAAGTTTGAATTCCCTGATGAGGACATCATGTTTCTCAAATCGAAAGATTGCGAGGAACCGATCCCGGAGGAGGGGCCTGACCCTGAATCCGAATGGATTCTGATGTTTGATGGGGCCGTTAACGTGAACGGAAGCGGTGTTGGTGCTGTTTTGGTTACGCCGAAAGGATCCCATATTCCTTTTGCTGCCCGGCTAACATTTGAGTGTACCAACAACGTAGCTGAATATGAAGCTTGCATATTGGGTATTGAGGAGGCTATTGATTTGAGAATCAAGAACCTTGTGATATATGGAGATTCAGCTCTGGTGATAAATCAGGTTAACGGGAAATGGTATACGCATCAATCTCATTTGGTTCCGTATCGAGATTATACGAGGAGATTGTTGACGTTTTTCACCGAGGTGAAGTTGCATCATGTGCCTAGAGAGGAGAATCCTTTGGCAGATGCTTTGGCTACTCTGGCCGCCTTGATTAAGGTGCAGAGGTGGAATCAGTTCCCCCATGTTGAAGTGGGACGTCTGGATAGACCGGCTTATGTGTTTGCTGTTGATACGGCCTCTGATGATGAGAAGCCGTGGTATTATGATATCAAGCGCTATCTAGAGACTCAAGAGTATCCTGAGGGAGCATCGAAGAAAGATAGAAAGACTCTGCGGAGGTTAGCCATGGTGTTCTACCTGAATAAGGATGGGGTTTTGTATAAGCGGAATTTTGATTGGGTCTTGCTCAGATGTGTTGATGATGCAGAAGCAAACCAATTGATGAAAGAGGTTCATGAGGGATCGTTCGGTACCCATGCCAGTGGGAATGCAATGGTGAAGAAGCTGCTGAGAGCAGGTTATTATTGGATGACAATGGAGGCCCAATGTTTTAATTTCGTGCGGAAGTGTCATAAATGCCAGATTTATGCTGATAAGGTGCACGTGCCTCCAAATCCGTTGAGCTTAATGTCGTCTCCATGGCCGTTTGCTATGTGGGGCATTGATATGATTGGAAAGATAGAGCCTACGGCTTCGAATGGGCACAGATTCATATTAGTGGCTATTGATTACTTCACCAAGTGGGTAGAAGCAGCCTCTTATACGAATGTGACGAAGCAGGTTGTTGCTAGATTTCTCAAGAGAGACATCATTTGCCGATATGGAGTTCCCGAGAGAATCATTACTGATAATGGTTCTAACTTGAATAATAAGATGATGGCAGAGTTGTGCCGGGAATTCAAGATCGAGCATCACAATTCTTCTCCCTATCGTCCGAAGATGAATGGGGCGGTTGAGGCAGCCAACAAGAATATAAAGAAGATTGTGCAGAAAATGGTGGTAACCTACAAGGATTGGCATGAGATGTTGCCGTTCGCATTGCATGGGTATCGAACGTCGGTACGCACATCTACTGGGGCAACTCCGTTCTCGTTGGTATATGGGATGGAGGCTGTACTACCTGTCGAGGTTCAGATTCCCTCTTTGAGAGTCCTGATGGACGTAAAATTGCAAGAGGCTGAATGGGTAAGGACCCGGTACGAAGAGTTGAGCCTGATAGAGGAAAAGAGGCTAGCAGCCATCTGTCATGGGCAGTTGTACCAGCAGAGGATGAAGCGTGCTTTTGACAAGAAGGTGCGACCTCGGGTGTATCACGTAGGTGATATGGTGCTGAAAAGGATCCTTCCTCCTCAAAACGATCGAAGGGGCAAATGGACACCGAATTATGAAGGTCCATTCGTGGTCAAGAAGGTTTTCTCTGGCGGAGCCTTGTTGTTAACGACCATGGATGGTGAGGATTTTCCATCCCCTGTGAATGCGGACGCAGTTAAAAAATACTTCGTATAAATTGACCCGCTGGACGAAAAGAACAAAATAGTCCAGGCAAAAATGGGCATCCCGGCGAACCAAAAACAGAAAAGAGGTTCGGGCAAAAATTAGGGATAAAAATGAAAATGTACACCCGGCAAGTCGAAAACCTGAGAAGGCGACTTGGGCAAAAATGGGTATCCCGGTGGACTGAAAACCCGAAAGGGCGGTCCAGGCAAAAGAGGGATTGAAACGAACAACTGCGTCTAGCATGATCGTTTGCGCTTTGGTTAAGGCATCATGGATAATACCCGGTAGGGATCAGTCAGAGTTGTCTTGTTCAGAAGGCAGAAAGCATGGAGAGTCTGAGGATATAGGGGGTGTAACCGAGTTGGAACTTGATGAGATCACGGGTTTCACATTGCCATTAGGATAGATTTTTCCTTTTGAGCGCAATTACCTCTTTTCAGGAATTGCTTCCTTTTGTATTGCTCAATTTGAGCCACACTTTTCCAATCAATAAAATGTATATTCAGTCAAATAATTTTGTTTTTGTTTTTCATTACCGCTTTGATTGCAAAAACATCCAGATATTTTTGATAAAGAATCTTGCATTTTAAGACATACGGGTTCCTTCCAATGCATGTTTATAAGATTGAAAGCTTGAAATCTTATGTGGAAGGTTGAGTGACCCAAGTGTTGAAATCTTGACACACCTGGGGCACGGTTTTATCTGATGATCTGTTTTGCAGGAACTGTTAGGTATTCGTCACTCACTTGCAGGTTGTGAGGCGGAAGCTTTGACAAGAGAAATCCCCAGAGAGTCCGGTCAGGGACGAGTGTATGAAAAATGACGAAGGCGTTGAGGCGTACGACGATCCTTGATGATAATCAAGAAGACTCTTCAAAATCGGAAGACTTGAAAGTATGCAGTTCCCCGCAGAGTTCGATCAGGGAAGAAGGAGGAACGGTGGAGAGACGACGAGAGACGTCCGACGACCATTGAAATTAATCAAGAAGACTCTTCAAAGTCAGAAAATTGAAATTTCTGTATAAATCCCAGGAGTACGTCTCTCGTCGAGCGCAGGGCGATTTGAAATACAAGATGATGGAGCAGAAAAGGTCCGGATGAGTCCGGGAATTCTTATTTCCCAGCTAAGTCCCCAAGCAGAATCGTAGGACTAGCTCCCCAGCCGAGTCAGTGTGGTTATACCTGGCAGGTTTATAATGGTGTTTCCTCAGCAGTCAGGTCTGAAGGTTGCTACCCCCGAGTGGAGCGGGTCTTTTCCAAAGAAATATATCTCCAGCAGTGTTCATCTTACCGGAGGATTGAACAAATTCCCGTGGCGGACGGGTTTCTGCATCCCCAGCTGAGCCGATTCTACCTATGGATTGCATGGGTAATCCCCAGCGGAGTAGCAGTCGTTTCTCCTAGCATGGTCTGGATGGTCATCCCCGGTAGGTTGAAGATTGCCCATTTCCTCAGCGGGAGTATCGGTGAGGGTTCCCAAAGCAGAGTTGGGGCGTGTATCCCCAGCAAGACAAAGAGATTGTGGTATCCCCACAGAGCGCGATGATGGTTCTTCTGCCCCAGCAGGTCCTCGAGAGGGTTGGGTGCAAAGGAGGTATTCCCCAGCAAGGGTGGCATTCTCCCAGCAGCAGTACTATTCCCCGGCAGGGTGGAAATCGGAGCAGTGACGAGAGCCTCAGCAGAGAGTCTCGTGTCCCCCAGAGGATTCCCCAGAGGGGGATATTTCTTTTTATGCATTCATCATGAAAAAATAGCATGGCATATTGCATAAAAAATGAATAATCGCGTAGCATTTCCATGTTTATGGAGCATTACGCAGAAAAATCAATCATGCATCATTGCAAGCATAAGCTAGTCCCAAACCGTGGTTACCGTTTGAGGGGTGGTTTTGCTGAAAGATAAAGGTGTTATTCTGAGGAGTCTAGCATCAGAACGTCAGATCAGCAATGTTCCCCAGTAGTGCGATATTGGAGGAAATGTTTCCGTCGGGCGGAGAGGGAAATAAAATCAGAGGACGTTACGCGATTAGCAGTTTTCCGGAGTTCAGACCGAGGCGGTATCCAGACCGAAGTGGCGTTCAGGCCCAGTTTCCGATTCTCAGATCGAAGAAGTTTCCGACGATCAGGTTGATGTACTTGTGGTATTCAGGCCCAGTTTCCGATTCTCAGATCGAAGAAGTTTCCGACGATCAGGTTGATGTACTTGTGGTATTCAGGCCAGTTTTCCGGAGTTCAGACCGAGGCGGTATCCAGACCGAAGTGGCGATCAGGCCAATTTCCCGGAGTTCAGACCGAGGCGGTATCCAGACCGAAGTGGCGATCAGGCCAATTTCCCAGAGTTCAGACCGGAGTGGTTTTCGGACCAGGTAGAAGAAGAGAAAATTTTCGGGGTTCAAGAAAAGCAAAAAAAAGAATGAGAATCCCGAGTGGATGTGGTGTTCAGACCCTGGTTATCCCTGCGTTACCATTTATTTTGGCATCCAGGTCGTCGGTTTTTCGAGTTTTTCTTCGCCGATGCTGACAGGCGTTGTTAATTATTATCCCATCAGAGTGCAAATTGTTCGTCTGTTCTTGGTATTCAATCACTCTTCATCCTGATCATCCGAAAGCCGAGGCTATTTCGTATCGACAGGTTCACAGTGGATTGAATAGGGGCAGCTGTAACACCTCAAAATTTGCCCTCCTCTCTTGGGACTAGCATTAACATATTTGCATTTCATTTTAAGACATTAGGCATTTCATATTGCATAACATGTGGTTACATAGTGCAAGCTATCTTCCCAAGTCTTGATCAGAAGATGAGGAAGTCAGAAAATGCAAGCCTAGGGTTGTACTGATTGATCATGGGCCATCTGAGGATTGAGCTGTGAATTAGGGTTTTGTGACTCCCAAGGGTATTGGTCTTCATGTTGATTGAATCGATACATCATCATCACCATGGTTGGATGTCATCAGGAGATTGAAGAAGATTCCTTGAGATTAGGGTTTTGACCACTGGTCAATCCTAATCAGTTGTATTGGGCCAATCAGGGTTTAATCAGGAGATGGTGTTTGAGATGGAGATGAGGATCATTTTGTGATTATATGGTGATTATTGAGGCTAGGGTGTCACCCTTGAGCCATTTCAGTTGGAGATTGGGGCTTAAATTGATCAATGCATTGCCAAATTCATCTGTCAGATGAAAAGTCAACTGTGGTCAACTGTACATGATCTGATGGATTTGGAGGTGGAAATGAGTTGGATACACTTCATTCATGTTGGAACAAGTGTTGAATGACATCTCAAAGCTTAAGAAGGAAGAAAATCAAGTCAGGACAAAAACTGCCAAAAATAGCAACTGACTTGTAATAGAAGTTTCCAAAAGTGGAAAGTTTTTGACCTCAAAAACAGAAGTCCAAGGAAGCTTCAAATGAAAAATTGTTCAACATGACAGATGTAGGTCTTGTTCTCACCTTTCCAAAAAGTCCAAGAACTTGAAAATCCAATGTACGGTTTGCAAAATATGGCTCAGTGAATTTCAGAAAAGATCCGTAATCAGGAGGCCATAACTACCACATACTTTGTCCAAATTGCAAGTTCTTTATATGCACAAACTCCATTTGACATGTACTTTGAGGGTGCATCATTGGATTTGTTCAAAAATGGCCAAGGCAAAAAGTCACTTTTCAACTGGACAGCTGAATTGGACCAGGGGCAAAATTGTCCAAAAGTCAAAATATTGGGAATTTTTGAATGGGACTTTTTCCAACACCTCAGGAATGGCATTTTAAGTGTGTTTGAATATTCATTTCATGGTTAATGCACATGGTTTGAGTTTTGGCATGAAGAATGAAATGGCTAAAAATGGATACTTTACATACACATAGTGAAAATGAGATTTAAGCAACCAATTGCAATGGGAATTGTTTCTACACTTCACATAGGGTGTTTTGGACATGTTGGAACCAATTGTGAGCTGGCATGTGCTGTCATTGTGTATTGACCAATTTGCCCTCATTTGCAAAAATTACATTTCACTTAACACTCCAAATTGTTAATTAAGTGGATTAGAGCTTGGATTAAGGGTGCATATAAATTCCAAATCATCTCCTAATCATAACTAACTCTCACAATTACCAAGAACAGATCTAGAAACCTCTCATTCTCTCCATTTTGCTCAAGAACACACCAATCTTCAAATCCAAAATTCTTCCTCAATCTTCAACCAAAACTTGATTTTCTTTTTGCTGTGATCTTGTTTCAACATGTACTAGGACTGTTTTCATGATTCATCATCAATCAAGCCTTGCATCGCAACTGTTCAAGAACACCTCAACAATGGCAAATTCGAATTAAGAGCAGTAGAGGTCGAAGCAATTGGAACTGGACACGTCATTCATCTTCCACAAGGCTCTAGTACAACTGTTTTGAAGAGTTGGAGCTTAAAGCCGCGATCTACGCACTGCCATTGCCGGTATGTCGAAATTTTGAATCTCCTGTTTTGTTCGATTGATAGGTGCTTTGTGTAGTGCGTTTCATGTAGAATTCAGTGATGTGTTTAGTTTTGAGAATGATGAACCGTAGGCTACGCAATCTTGATTTGAAAGTATGAATGCGAAACTTTAAGCGATCGATCCGGTTAGTACAGTTAGATTTAGGTTGATTAGGTTACATATTCATGATCTATGCACCGAGACCTTTCCAACGGTTAGTAGTTTGTGCGTTTTGGTGAAGAAATGATTGAAATTATGTTGGAAGGTGATGAACGCTAAATGCCGCGCGAAGAAGAAGCTGGTTTTCTGGAATTTTCCAGTTTGATTCGTCCACCTGCAAGGCTATTTTCGAACACTGTTTCCCGCGGGAGGGCACCAATTGTACAGCGCCAGCACATTAAGTTGTGCTGTGCGTTTTGGTCTGTGAAGTATTATTTATCAAATCTGCCACTGAAACATTTAATTAATTAATATTACTTCAAATAAATTATTAAAACTCACATGAACATTTAAAAAATCATAAAAAATATGTTAATGATCAGAAAAATGTGAGGTTTTTTTTGTTGAATTCATAATTGACTGTAGAATTTTATTGACCTATTGGTCAAAGTTGTGCTTGGCAAATATTTTATTTGGCATAGGCTTTTCTAATGTATGTCACATTTTGATACATTTTGGCAATTTGATCATGAAATGCTCATATCATAAAATAAATGGCTGAAAATTTTTGTGGTGGTTCTTGACTCATTGAGGATTATTTATATGTAAATTTCATGAATTTTTGATACCTGGTTAGAGAGCAGCAAATTCTGGAACTTAGGTGTGACAATTTGTGTCACACCTCTTGATGTCAACTTGTTGAATTTAATTGGATGACCTATACATGTTGGAATTGGCTGAAATTTTGCATGATGACTTGTTGACATGTTAGGATGCTTGATGAAGTTTTGTAGAATTTTTCACTGTATTTTCAATTTGATCATGATTTTTCATTTCTGGTGATTGAAATTACAAGCTCATGTGATACATGTTGGTAGATTGATTGGGAAATCCTCATATTGTATTGTATGGCCATGAAATTTGATATGCATGAACTAGACACGTTGTGTGACCTCCCTGTTTTGGTCTCATCCATTTCTTTTTTGTTTTCATTGAGTTATGAATTTTTGAAGTGGATGTATGCATTGATGTTGTGAATTGAAGCATGTAACTGTGTCTGTTTTTGTTGATTTTCATTAACATGGTTCCATTTGCCCAATTAAGCTCAAATTTTACATGGTAGACCTTGATTGACCCCTGTTTAGGTGTAATTAATTTGAGAATTTTTGGATGTGTTTTGGTATGGATTTGAATGCAATAATTCTGTTTGTATGCTTGGTGCTTCATTTGAACCAATATGGATTGTTTTGTGCATGAATTGAACTTGATGGATGATATAAACATGAGACCAATGATGTTTGCTCTTGTTTGATGTTAATTTGATGTTGGATGGTGGATACCTTGCTGTTTTAATTTTTTCTTGCTTTTGGACCCTAGGCTTGGCCTAGTGGTCTAGTTACTAATATTTGCTTGGTTTTTCAGGATCAAAAGCATAATGTACATGGAGAATGATACAAGTTGATTTTAATTGATGTTGTGGATGTTTGTACACTAACATAACATTGTTTTGTAGGTGTTGGAGCTTGGGCTTAAGCCTTGAGCTTGCTTTGTGTTGTATTGTTTAAACTGTTTGATTGTTTGCTGTATAGTTTGTCTGATCGATTACTGACTGAGTTTGATTGTTTCCAGGTACTTTAGTTGCTCAGTTCCTTGTGAACTATTGCTTTGCTTTGCTTAAGCAAATTGCATTTGAGGTATAACCTTCTTACTTCATGTAGTCTGGAGACCCGGCTGTTACCGGGCCGGGCAAATTGTCTGAAGTCCTCCTTAAGAGGCAATGCTTGTGTATGTTTATTTTTCAAGCCCAAGCAGGAAAAGTCCTTCAAAGAAGGCAATTGGTGGAAGGTAGGGACAAGCAACCTGTCCCCCACTATTCAGTGAGTCTTCTCCTTGCTCCCATTACATGGTTGTAGCATTGAGATCAAAAGCCCAAGATCTTGTGCAGTGCACATTGTGTCAGAGTCATCGAGTATAGAAGGGTTCCCCTATTCTGGACCCATGCTCATTTGTCAGCTCTCCCTGGTTAGGGATAAGAGCTGTGAGGTCTGATCCTCACTTCATCCTTTCATCTGCTTCACCTTAGCCTCGTAATGGCAAGGTTAAGAGCAAACACAGCCTGTACAGACGATTGCTTAGGCAGTCAAACCTGATTGATTGAGCCCCCTTGTTTGGCTATAGTGCGTGTTATGTGGATATCTGATTGACATGTTTGTTTGAGATACCTGTTCTCATTTGATGATATATGATTGTATGCTTGTGTGCTAGCTTCTTTCCTGGTTAGGTTAGTTTGCTTATGCAAGTAGGATAGAAAACCGAACTTAGGGTTAACGATGCATGACAACATTAGGCTCGAGTCTCAGCTCCCTAGTTGTGTATCTTTCCCCGGTTTCTGGTTAGCAATTTAGTCCCTTTCAGGGGAACTACATCGCCCTGATCCTTGTTCCAGACAAGGTATGTAGGCAGGTGGTCGTGCGAGACCACTCCGGGCAACCTTTTTCTTTTTTGCGTGTGTTTACTTGTTATCTGACTGCGTGTTTGGGTTCGGATGCCGACGTAAGCCCAGTGATTGGCAGTCGGGCTCCACGTTTGCCCTTCTGAGTGTGTTTTGGTTCGGATGCCGACGTAATTCCATCAAGTGGTAGTCGGGCTCCATGTTTGCCACCCTTGCTTGTTTATATGTTTTGTGTTGTTCGGCGTGCGTAAGCCGAACTACAGTGGCTCTGATTCTTGTTCCAGATAAGATATGTAGGCATAAGGTGCGATACCTTATCGAGCCCGTTCCTCTTAACCCCACCTGCGTTCCCCGTGTGTGTGTGTGATGTTTAGCAACCTTTTCTTTATTCTAGGACGTGGATCCCGTCGAGTACGACGGACGTGAGGGGTGCTAATACCTTCCCCTCGCGTAACCGACTCCCGAACCTTTTCTCTCTGGTCGCGAGACCATGTCTTTCCAGGTTTCTCTGAGCGTTTCCTTTCCCTATCTTGGGATAAATAACGTTTAGTGGCGGCTCTGTGTGTTTTATTTTTAGGCTCGCCGGTTGATTTTTCGCAGGATGCGACAATAATCTCTAAGAAGCTTTACTATCCTCTTCTTAACATTTGGATAACTCAGTGCCCCAATATTGACTTCTTTCTTGTTATCTTCGGAACCCATATTGATCACTTCCAACGACTCTTTATGAGGCTGAATGGTCTTCTCTTCGTGCTCAAGCAACCAAGAAATCTCATCAGGAATCTCTTCATCACCCTCTTCTTCCATTTCAAACACAGGAAATTCAAAGCTGGGAGAGGGCATATGGTCATTGTTTTCAATGGGTTTAATAATTAATCTGCACAATGATTTTATGCTTGATTTTAGAATATGAACAAATAAACTCACATTGTGATGCAGTTATAAAAATGATTATTATTTTGTTTTTTATGTTACCATCTTCCAGAATAAGCAAAAAGGAAAAACATAATATGATTAAACGAAATGACATTTTATTAATGATAATGAAATTTGAAACAAAGCCCACATATATTCACTTTCACCTTGGGCATAGTGAAAGGATTTTGAAAATAACAAAAAGCAAAAATATTACTTCGACAAGTGAATAACAGAAGGAACATCAACAACAATCCAATTCTGGCATACCGATCTACATGTCACAAAGTCTGGCACTTGTTGCTCTTTGTCATCTTCTAAGATGGCGGCAGCAGACTGATCTTTGGTATGAATAAAGCCAACACTATGAAACAGTACTTGAATTCGCTTCAGACCTCTTTGGGTTTCACCAGGTGAAAAAACCAAACCAGTTCTGTTCTTTTTTTCAGCAAGCTCAACAATCTATCTCCATCTAACATATTGACCATTCTCTACCACAAATTGGGCATCTTTCAAAGATGCCATAGATTCCCAATTCTTTCTAGAAGCAATATTGTCAACAGAGAGAGCTTGAAATGATGTTCCTTCAGCTTCATCACCATCAATATAGGAAAACTAGGAGAGATGACTCGCTAACATGGCTTGTTCGCCACCCACAATCACTAACTTTCCATTCTTCACAAACTTCAGCTTCTGGTGGAGACTTGATGTAACTGCCCCAGCCTCATGAATCCACGGACGTCCTAAGAGACAATTGTAGGTGGGATGAATATCCATCACTTGAAAATTAATCTGAAATAAGCACAAACCTATCTTTATTGGGAGATCAACCTCTCTAATTACAGTCTTCCATGAGCCATCTAAGGCTTTCACAACAACTCCATTAATCTCATCGGAGCACCTTGGTAAGCAAGTTTAGACAGTGTAGCTTTGGATAGAACATTCAAAGTGGATCTAGTACCCACCATCACATTGGATAGGGAATTTTCTTGACAGTTCATAGAGATATGCAGGCCCAAATTATGATTCCTCCCCTGCTCTAGAAGCTCTTCATCATTGAAGCTTAAATTGTTACATGCGGTAATATTGGCCACAATGCCATCAAACTAACCAATTATAACGTCATGGTCCACATAGGCTTACTCTAGGAATTTATGCAAAGCTTCTCAGTGCGCTTCCAAACTCATTAGTAGGGATAACACAAATATCTTGGACAGAGTATGCAACAACTGGTCCACCACATTGAAATCACTCTTAATCAATTATCACGTCCATTTGGTAAAGCTTAAAGTCCAAGCAGGAAGAGAATGCCAAAAGGAGTCTAATAGCTTCAAGACGGGTTACAAGGGCATAAGTCTCCTCATAGTCTATTGATTCATCTTTGTTATATCCTTTTTCCATGAACCTAGCTTTATTTCTAGTAATTACACCATTTCCATCCATCTTTTTTCTAAATATCCATTGTGTTCCTATGAAGGTTTTATTAACCGGACGCGGAACAATGGTTCCAAACATCATTTAGTTTAAATTAGTTTAGTTCTTCTTGCATAGAAAGTAACTATCCCTCGTCAAGTAAGGCATCAGATATGGATTTATGTTCAATCTAAGAAATGAAAGTGAAGTACTTACATAAGTTGTTAACATGTGACCTAGTACTTACTCCCCTTTTTAGGTCTCATGGGATTTGATCTAAATGGATGATCCTTTATGATTTTCCAATATTGAGGCATCTAGTTCGAGGTCTCTTATTTTTCATCCTCATGTAAGCTTTCCTCTTTATCTCCTGTAATGTCCTTATCCTTTATTGTTGGATCAGGATCCTCTTAAGAACTTTCGATTTCGATCAATCTTTCTGTTATCATACATGAAACATCATAAGAAATACCCTTCCTAGACTTTTGGGGTGAGGACTCATCAAAAGCAACATGAATTGACTCTTCTACATAAACAGTTCTATGATTGTAAACCTTATAAGCTTTACTCATAAATGATTACCCTAAGAATATACTTTCATCAGATTTTGCATTGAATTTACCAAGTTTGTCTCTTCCGTTATTCAAAATAAAGCACTTGCAACCAAAATCTCAAAAAATATGAAATATTAGATTTCCTACCCTTAAGTATCTCATAGTGTGTCTTCTCAAGGATGGATTTAATGATCACCCTTTTTAAAACGTTGCATGTGCTGTTAATCGCATTCGCCCAAAAATACTTAGGTAGGATCCTCTCATTTATCATAGTCTGGACTACTTCTTTCGAAATATGGTTTTTACGCTCTATAAAACCATTTTATTGCAGAGTTCTCTAACATGAGAAATTATGGGCAATACCATTTTCGGTGCAAAAGTTTTGAAAATGATGGTTAAAGAATTCCCCACCATGATCACTATAAAGAGTGATGATTTTAAAACCAAAAACATTTTTAACAACCTTAGCAAAGTCAAAAAATGCTTTAAAAGTATAATCCTTATAGGCCTAAAATAACATTCGCATAAATCTAGAGTAGTCGTCAACAATCACAAATTCGTAACAATTTCCTCCTAGACTTCTTGTCCGCGAAGGGCCAACCAAGTCTAAATGGATAAGCTCAAGAGGTTTTGATGTTGAAATAACCTTCTTCAGTTTAAACGGCACTCTTGGTTGCTTTCCCATTTGGCAAGCATCACACAATTTTTCTTTAAAGAATTTTATTTAAGGAAGACCAACTAGTAGATTTTTGGATGCTATTTTAGTTAGCAAGTCAAAATGCACATGACTTAAGCGTTTATGCCATAACCAAGCATCTTCACTATTAGTTACTAAACACTTAGTCTCATGCATTGATAAGTCATCTAGATCAAGCATATTAACATTTTCAATCCTAGAACCCTTAAACACAAGGCCCTTACTAGTATCATGCACAATTACACAACTAAGAGTATAAAAAACAACGAAATTTCCTTTGCCACATAATTGACTAATACTTAGAAAGTTGTGTTTAAGCCCTTTCACTAAAAGCACTTTTTTAATGGTAATTATGGATGGATTTCCCACAATACCTTTAGCAAGAATTTTACCTTTTGTATTTCCTCCATACGTTACGTGACCACTTTCCTTCTCATCGAACTTGATGAACATGGAAGTATCTCACGTCATGTGTCTCGAACATCCACTATCTAGAAACCATAATCTTTTTGTGAGGGAAAGACTTTCCTATGACAAATAAAATATGTCATTTAGGTACCCCAACTAGTGGGTCCTTTAGGGTTAGTTGAGTTACATTTAGGAATCCATGTTGTTTTACCATTGGGAACTTGAATATTGCTAACATGACAAAGAGGCCTAATGTGACCCTTATCTCCATAATAATGGCAAATAGCTTTAAATGAAATGCTTCTTCTATTTCTCCTAGTGATATGAGGGTTTTTCTTAAAAACCTTCTTGTCACATCCCAAATTTTACCCCTAGATTTCATAATTATTTGCATCCTAGACATCCTTCATGCATAGCTAACCTCAAGATCAAGATATGCCTGGTTTTGTTTCATATGTGAATTAGGGTTTCCCTCAAAGAGCTCAAAGGATTGATCAGTCAAAGTGTTGGATTGATCATCAATAAATCAAGTTCTCATACACTCAAGAGATCTCTCTCCATCAGCAAATAAGTGTATTATGATCTAATCACAAGTGCATCAAGCTTCACTTTCATCTGGCTCACCAATTAGGATTTCTCAGCAACATTCAATTTCATCTGAAAATTTTGATCAAGACATGATCTCAATCCTTGAGACATGACTCAACACACTCAAGTACATCCTTATATAACATCTGATACACAACCAATGCACTGCAAAGTCAAACCTTTGACTTTTGAGATTTATGATCAAATATGAACTTCTCAAGTTAAATTTCATGAAGATATGTTTAATTGATGAATTTTATCAATAAAAATCAACATAATTGAGGTTACTTGCAAAAAGGGAAATCTTGAAGACATTAAAAAGTTTACTAAGTATCCAAATTTCACGTCAAAAGTGGCAAACTTCCTAAAGCCATAACTTCCAATCCAAGCGTCCATTCATTTGTCCCAAGGGCTCATCTTAAATATGACATGACACACTTCATTTTTTTATGAGGAATTTACCCAAGATCTCTAAAGTATTGATAGATATGGAGTGTTAAAGTTGGAAATTCTTAATGATCAAAATTGCTAAGACTTAGAATTTTTCTAAGTGTTTTTTCAGTTGGAAGGTTCAATTTTGAAGGACATTTTTCTCCATGATCCAAACTGTTTCAAACCAAACTTTAAACATTAAAGTTGTAGTATATCCTCTCGTCTTTCCAAAGAGCCCAAGATTACAAAATTATCATGCTTGAGTTATGAGTTTCGAAGAGATAAAGTTGGCCTTCCAAAACTGAATTATAGGTCATTACATGTTAAGCTTCATAGCCAAAATCCAAGCCTAAGCTACATAATCTCTCTTTGCAGTCCATTTAACTTCTAAATCTCACCATAATAAGAAATTTACACAAGTATTTGGTGCATTACACAAAGAATTGAGCCTTTATCCATTTCACCATGCCATTTTTGGAACATTTTACATAAAGCTTGATATCCATTTGCATAAAGGATCACTTTTTCCAACAACTCTTACATTGAGCCTATAAATTGTTTCCTCTGATCACACTTAACCTCTAAAGCCAGAAGCAACCTCCTAGACATCAGAAAAGCATGGCCAATATCCTTGATTCACTCCATCTTTTCATCATGAAGCCAACATGCATTTTTTTGCAAAATGAAACCAAACATCCAAACCAGCACTCAAATTGAACCAAGATCAATTTCTGCAAGTTACTTGAGCCCTTTAGAGCCTCTATAAATATAGGGCCAAGCATCAGAACTCCAGACACCAAAAATTTCATCCAAAACTCCATTGTTGCAACTTCCAAACTACAAACTTCCAAATTCTATTTCTGTTGAAAATTATTCGAGTCAACCATTCAAACACCTTCTAAACATCAAATAGAAGTTATTCAAACCATTAAAACACAACTGTAACACCCCAAACACCACATCCATTTCAAAAATCAGGTCACTTGCATTTTGATTTGGATAGAACAATTCAAGTTATTTCATAACAAACCAAGGGCACCTACAGCCTCAGGAAGGACCAAAGGTGCTAAAGGGATCATTTGTTTGCTTCTAGAATCAGGGAAAAAGGCATTGGACCTTGCTCTAATAGGTAAGCTTTTCTTGTTTTGGAAGTCAGTCATACACGCATCATTAATGTTTGGTTTTTGACGCAAAAATGTAGAATTTGATGTGTTGATTATGGACCCTAGGTCAATTGCAATTTATCACGTGTGTATGTGAAGTTTGGCATGACTGAACATCTAGGTTTAGTTTCTGGTTTTTAGGATCATGTTTCTTATTCTTTGAGTTTTAGTTCAATTAAATTATTCCATTAAATTCCTTGTTAAGTCTCAAGCAACTTTGATATTCACATCTTTGAATTTCATTGAGAAATGAGAGAGATAGAGTGTTGAGTTTGAATGATGATGGTGATGTTGAAATGCGAGGAAGAAGATGGTGTAGCTGGCGCCATTTTCAAATTAATTGTCTGATTTTCATATATTATAGTTTCCTTGGAAATTAATTCTTGAATAGGCATTGCTCCATGATGGTTAAGGGATTGGTTTGTGTGTGTTAGTGAGCGTAGGGTCTGGGGTTCGAATCCCCCTTGCCCCAGACCCATTTTATTCATTGTACTTTTTTTCCTATTTATTTTTGTTGTTTTTTATAACTTCAAATGCTCATAACTTGATGATCCCTAAGCCTTTTTAAGCCACTCTTTTTGCTATCTATTCATAATTTTGTCTATTTTATAATGGTGAAAAGGAATTCTATGATTGATTTATTTTTCACATACTTATGCTTGTCCAAAGTTGGTACCTTTTTAGGATTTTTCTAGGGTTTCAAATGACCTTCTTTGGTTGATACTTAATTTTTCTTAATCACCATGACTTGTATGAATGTTGTGCATCATATATGAAATTTGTTTGATGTTGTTAATATGTGCCTCTTGGTTTTTGACCTAATTTTAAGTTACTTTAATGTATTTTTACATGTTTATGTGCTTTGAACTTTTTTACTATGCCATGAACTTTTGTGTGTTTACTTTGCCATTGATCCATGATTCACATGTCATTCTTTCATGTCTTGCTAAATCTTTGTGTGCATGTGTACCCTTGTGTTTGTCTTTGTTTATGTGTTTGCAAATGCTTTAAACTTGTGATAACATGTCTTTGTATGACTTGTATGCTTACATGTTCATACCTTTTGTATGATGTTGAACCTTTGATTGTGATCATATTGAACCTTAACATGCATGTCTTGAATACCTTAACTTGTTTTCATGATTAAGTTGTTGTTATGTCTGAACCATGTCTTACTTCATGCATATACATGTTCATTCATACTTATTATGACATCCATATACATGTTCATGCATTTTTATGTCATTCATCTTTGTTTCTTCATGATGATATATCCATGTCATTCATATTCATGTTAACTTTATACATCTTTTATTGATGTTGTTGTATCTTTGTTCATGTTCACATGTTGTACATATGTGTTTACATGCCATGCTTGATATTGTTATGATCATGCTTACATATATTTGTATTGATGTCATGTGTGAATATCTTCTTCATTTGCTTATCTTTGTAGTTGTCATGCTTGAACATCTTCTTTATCATGTGTTTACCTTTGTGGATGTCATGCTTGGACATCTTTTTCATCCTTGTTTGTCCTTATTGATGTCATGCTTGAACATATTCTTTACCATTTGTTTATATTTGTTGATGGCATGCTTAAACATCTTCTTCATCCTTGTTTGTCCTTGTTTATGTCATGCTTGAACATCTTCTTTACCATTTGTTTATCTTTGTTGATGTCATGCTTGAACATCTTCTTTATCATAAGCTTATATTTGTTGATGTCATGCTTCAACATCTTCTTCATTTGCTTATCTTTGTGGATGTCATGCTTGAACATCTTTATTTACCATTTGTTTACCTTTGATGTCATGCTTGAACATCTACTTTATCATGTGCTTATCTTTTTTAATGCCATGCGTGAACATCTTCTTCATTTGCTTATCTTTGTGGATGTCATGTTTGAACATCTTTATTTACCATTTGTTTACCTTTGATGTCATGCTTCAACATCTTATTTATCATGTTCTTATCTTTGTTGATGTCATGCTTGAACATCTTCTTCATTTGTTTATTTTTATGGATGTCATTCTTGAACATCTTTCTTTACCATTTGTTTACCTTTGATGTCATGCTTGAACATCTTTCTTTATCATTTGCTTATCTTTGTGGATTTCATGCTTGAACATATTGCTTATCTTTTGTTTATATTTTGGACCAAATCCAAGGGAAAGAACTCTTTATTGACTTAATTTCATAGGTAGTTTAGCAATCCCTAGTTCCCCTTTGACCTTGTTAGAGTCATTTTCACTTTCAACTTAGATTTAAGTAAGAGTTTGTAACTCTTGTAAGTGTGTTTGTTATGAACACTTACTTCCCCCGTTATAACCTTGATCACTATCAAGTGCTCTTTCACCCTTAGTTATGTGAACTACGGTTGCTCCGATTCCATCCTTATAAGGATACGTAGGCACATGACCGCGAAGTTTTGGCGATCAAACTTAATAAAACCTTTAGGCCCTTACCAATAAAACATTTACAAACAATAGCAAACAAACCACAATATAACACAAATACTTTCAAAAGATTCTTATAAGATACTATAGATACTTAGGATGTTAATACCTTCCCTTAGTATAACCAACCCCCGAACCTTAGATCTTTTCACATTGTTTTTACATTGCACAATTAGGGTTTTATTCGATATTTTCCCTTTCCCTTGGATAAATTAAATTTCGGTGGTGAACATTCAATATTTTTTATTCAAGTTAATACAATAGTTTGATATCTGATTCTCACCGCAACAATTCCCTCTTTCACTCGAAGAACTAGAACAAGTATTAGATGATGAGGTAATGTGTGTTAATTATCCCTTAAGAGTTTCAATTTAAAGTTTTAAAATTGGACACTCAACACATTCCACAACTTTTATCTTTTCAACTAAAGTATATGAAACATTACAACGCCCATCCATAAGAGATGTATGAGCTTCCTTGAGGCAAACTAAAGCACAATTAAGATTATTTATCTCATTTTCAAGTGTTAAAATCATTTCTTTTTGGAGAGAAATTTTCTTAAACTCTTTTATGGAATCAACATACATGTCATTGAATGCATTATACAATTCACTATAAGTACACTCATTTTCAGAATCAAAATTATATACCTTTGAAGTTCCACCTTTCTTACATGCCATTAAGAAAAAGTTGGCACACTCATTATATGACCTCAAGCACGAATCATAGTAGGATATCTCAACCTCTTTTTCCTATACAATGTAGGCTCTAAGACCTTTGGAAGATTTTTCCTTTGTCTTGTAGAAAGCAATGTCTTTACTTTTATGATGTTTGGTGAGAATTGGACAGGTAGTTCTATTGTGTCCCAATTTACCATATTCGTAACACGTGATATCATCATCTTATTTCTTGTGATACTTATTGGGTGTATGAGTATTTCTAATATTCACTAGACCTTTATATGTATGCTTGAGTTTTTTTCTCTTAAGATATCTATTGTAGTGTCTGGCAAATAAACTCATTTCTTCCTTTTTAGAAAATTCTTCGTCAGAGTTGTTACTTTCTTCCTTTGACTTCTTCCTTTTATAAGATGTAGCTTTCAAATAAAGATTTTGTTTCTCTTCCTTACATTTCTCTTTCTTTTTCAACTTTACTTTGCTATCGATGAGTCGTTTCATCTCATTCTCATGCTTAGCTAACTTTCCAAACAATTTTGTAATATCCAAAGTACTAAGATCATTTGCTTCTTTTATAGCAGTGACTTTTGGTTGCCACTCCTTGCACATGGATCTCAATATTTTGTTAATATAATTTTTGTTGGAAAAGGTTTTACCCAAGTCTCACCATTTGCTGATTAAATTGAGGAATCTAGTTTGCATGGAATCCAAGGATTCTCTGGGTTCCATATAAAATAGTTCAAACTCCTCTATAAACATATTCCTTTTATAATCCTTCACGTCCTCCATTCCCTCATAGAGAGTTTGGAGAGCATCCCACATACCTTTAGCACTTGTATGATTCTAAATCAAATATAACACTTTAGGACAAGTACATAAATAAGTATGCTTCTCGCATTCAAATCATATGAAGCCTTTTTGGTTTTAGAATCATCCCAATCTTTTGGATGTTTAACAACGTCGTTATTACCCTTGGGAATAAATGGTCCCTCTGTGACGACACACCATAGGTTTTTGTCAATCAATAAAAAATGTACAAAGATAATCGATTTTTAATATGTATAATTTTCAACTTTAAAAATTGGTGCTCTATTATATGCTCCCTTAGGATTGTCATCTTCCGACATATTCACAAACTTTTGGATGTCAATTAGACACAATCAAAAGACCAACTCTTGATGTCAATTATTGGGTGTGAATATAGAAGTAGAACAACAGTCTAGAGGGGGGTGAATAGACCCAAATTAAAATTCAACCTCAATTTCCAAAATCAGTTTCTTGAAAATTGTGTTGCGAGCAGAAGGTTAGATGCAAAAATGAAAATTATACAGTTTGAATATTGATCACGTCAACATAGATCATTTCACAAATATCAAAGATTATTATGATAGAAACTCTTGGTATGAATTTATTAAATTGCGTAACGCACAAGAAGTGTTTACACAATGATTCAATAAATGGAGTTCTAAGTTCAATTTGCTTTCAGATTATTAATCACATAACCAGCTTAACCAGTTATCCAATTCCAACAAAACCTAATGCTTACATAATAAATCTTTATCAATGAACAAACGATATAATATGGTGAAATTTAAGAACCTAAGCATGAAATCACTATAAAATTAAATGAAATAGTAAGAGAAAGAGAAATGACACTGACATTTATAGTGCTTCGGCGTTTGCCCTCGCTTTGCCTACGTGCACTCTTCAATGATTTCCCATTGGAACCTGCATAGTTCCTTAATATTTGATAAATATCTCCAAGAGGTCACTCTTCTATGTAATCTTTACTCAAATTAAGTTTCTTGAATCTTTCAATATCATTAATTCTGATCTAAGCCTTTGTGAGTATTGTCAATCCCTTGATCATACCGATTCCTTGAGTGGTGAAATTGTCTGAAGATTTGAGAAGAACTCTGCCTTATTCTTAGCCTTCCACACAGTCACTACTAAAATAATTTTGGAGAGAAGAACCTACTTATTTTCAATGGAATTCATCACCACCATTGACAATCACCTCAATCTTGCTAACGACCTGAAAAACTCAAAAAGATCTCCAAGAACAATTAGATTCAACGATGCGCCTCTTTCAGTCAATTACAAAACTCTCGTTATCAAGATCTAAACTCAATTGAAGTTGAAGATGCAAGAATTTAATTAAAATAATTTGAACACTCAAAATAGAGGAAATTGATTTTTCACTAAAAAACACAATGAAAATTATGATCGGAATGATAGCTGTTTTTGAGAAATTATGACAAAAAGATTTTATATGTGCTTGAGATTAAGCACACAAAATGGTTGAAAAATATAGTTAAATTTGGATCAAGAGCAATCTATGATTTAAATCAAATGAGAAAGTGTAGTGGAATAAAAGAATAACAGAATTTTGAAAAACCTGCCAATTGATTCAAATCAAGGAAAGGATGACTCGAATCATGAGCCACGTGATTCGAATCATATGCAAAAATTAATTCGAATCAAATGCCACAACCCTGAAAGAGAAAACATTGAAAAATTGAGTGATCTGAATCATGGAAAAAATTTAATTCAAATCAAATCAAACAGAATTGGTCACCATGAAAATGATTCAGATCAAGTGCAAAAATTGATTCGAATCAAATTAGTTAGGTTTCACTTATGTGCAATTTTATCAGAATAAAAAATTATGTGTAAACACAGTGATTCGAATCAAACATGTAAAATCTCAATTTTTCAAAATTTTAAAGGCACTTTGAGATTTTACTTTAAATCACACTTGAACCAAAAACACAAAACGTTTTTCATTCCCCTTACATATGCAATTTATCAAAGAACATCATGATCAAGATCAAATCTAATCAAAGTTTATGAATGCTAAAAATGAATCTTTTCAAACTTGATTCCAAGAAGTACAATCATGAAAGAGACTCAAGAAATCGAAATAAAATCAAAGAAGAAAGTGATAAGACAAGCAACAAAATAACTGGATATAGATGATCCCCCTGAGTGGAGTAGGGACATGCAACTACAATTTCATGGAAGAATGAGATTTAGTTTGATATGCCCAAAGGACGTGTGGAAGCTCTTCCACCGAATTCTTTTGGTATTGTCTAGTCTTCAAATTAGGCCTTTTAGCAATACTTTGTTTGCTTATTCGGCATAGGCATTGGTCTGAGGGTGTTCCATTGAGGTAAAGTGTTGAGTTATATGTAAATATTTTAGTAATTCCCCAAACATCGTGTCTTTAAATTGTTTTTAAATATCGGTGACCACTGTCTTGGGAATACCAAATCTAGTAAGGAAGTTCCTTTAAAGACATATTGGATGTTATGGCCCATAATCTACCCTAACAATTCTACCTCGGTCCACTTTGAGAAGTAATCAATGGTGACAATTAAATATTTTTTAATTGTCTAGGTCACCAGTTGAAGGACCGAAGGGAGGATAAAGTGATCACTTTTACAAGTGGAATGATGTGTAGGTCATCATATCTTTAGAATTTATAAATGTGCTTCTTAGAATTTATGTTCATCTTTGGCGAATAATATTTGGATCTGAGAGTTTTCTTGGCTAATGCTCTTTTTGCTCAGATGTTGCATTATGGAGCCTTCATGAAACTCTTCTAAAACCTTCGTTATGTCTTCCTTTCTTAAATACCATAATATAGGATTTGTAAAGCCTCACTTGTATATATGACCTTTAATGAGTGAATACGGAGGAAAAAATACCTTTCTTTAGATCTTTGATGCCTCAATATTGTCTTTCACTAATTCTCCTATTTGATGTATTTAATTAGGGGTGTTCTTGGTATGGTTTGGTAGGTTTTAATGCTAAAAGTCATCCAAACCGCAAGAGAAAAAATGTGTGGTTTGGTTGGCTTTTGGAAATAAAACCGAACCAAACCAATGTGGTTTGGTTCAGTTCGATTGGTTCGATTTTTTATAAAAACACTTATTGAGCCACACATATACATATAGATGACAACATAATTTTGTATTTAGTCATTCATACACTACCAAATAAAAACGAAACTCACCATATTTGGAAAACAACTTCCCATTTAATATGTAAAAGTCCGATTGAACAAAAATGGAATAATAATCATAAAACAATAGCATAAAACAATATCAAAAACATTATAATGAAACAAACAATAGAGGAAATGTGAGATTAGTGAATATGAAATAGAAGGAACAGAAGAGAAGAAAGATTATAGAAGAAGAGGTGCGATAAAAACGAAATTGGAAGAAAGAACGGTTGTATAAAAGTGGGAAGATTTAAAAGAAAGAATATAAAAGAGTGGAGATTAGAGAAGAAGCAGTTAGATGTATATGGTGAAGAGCATGCGATACTGCTAGAAGAGATTTTAGAAGCCTGAAACTAAAACCCTAAGTGTGAGGAAGAGAAAAGTATTCATAATCGTAAGGCTAAGGCATAATAGGTTTAGGTTTGCATTGGATGTGAGCTAAGTGAAATTTAGGTTGTAACATAATGCAGTTTGATTAGGTTTGGTTCGATTTGAAAAATAAAAAGCGCAAATTGAACCAAACCGTGCAGTTTATTTAAAAGATGGCCCAAACACATCCAAACCAAATGTGGTTTTTTGAAGTTTTTGGTTTCGTTTGGTTCAGTTTGCAGTTTTCTATTGGGTTGGTTCAGTTTTCAACACCCTTATATTTAATTATGGGTGTAAACCAACTACTCACTAACACTCATTTGGCTTCTTCTTTGACGAGACTCAGCCTGCAGTTTATACTAGGGTTTAACACCCCCTCCTGGATTATGATTTTATTGCAATGAAACGCATTGGAGCTGGATAATTTAAATATGTGGTTTTCCTTTGAATTTTGTTCCATTGGTATCTAAACTGTGGAACCATGTTTTGCAGGATACTTGAAGAAGTGATCAAAGTGTGAGAATTTTCTTTTGGTAATGAAAACTAAAATGAGTGTTTCATAATGAACATGTACGATAACTTGCATAACAACCTTTACAACCTATGAGGGTTCAAATATCACAAGAAGTTAAAGATGCCAGTGGACAATTCACGGTTTGATGATCACTAGAAACATCCTCTGATGATGATACTCAATATGAATAAATCACAAGCATTATCTCTAAGAAGATTCAAGAAAGTATTTATTTGATTGGTTTACTTGAAAAGTCTTGAAGCTTCAAAGTAAGAAAGAAAGGAAGTGCAAAAGCCCGCCCTGTCATATCTGAGTGAACTGTGTTTTATAAAAAAAATAAAGGATTTTTTTTGTAAAGTTTTACAGATAAATCACATACACACACACATACACACACACACACACACACACACACACACACACACACATACATAAACACACATACACATACACATATTAAAACAAGTTCTTACGCCTCTATTTCCGAAGAAAATATACCTAAAAATATTTTGGAGTTGTGCTAGTTAAATTGGGAACTGTCGGAATAGTTTTGGATAAAATTTTATGTTGCCCAATTGATTGGCACTCATACCCAATCGATTGGATTAGTGAAAAAACTATCCTTAAACGTTTGTGACAACTTCTTAATGAAGGGCAACATCTCTGTATCTTTTCATAATCTTTTAATTTTTTGGGCTTCCAATCGATTGAATCAAGGTGCCAATTGATTGACACATTAATTTTGGCCGACGTAAATTTTCTTTTTTGTGTAAACCTCTATCCTATAAATAGAGGCTCTTCCCTTATGAATTTAACATCTAGAAACATGAGCATTATATCTAAATCCTCACTCTCTCAATCTCTTTCTCTCTAAAATATTTTCAACTTTCTCTCACATAATATTAGTCATAGTACTTTGGGAAAGTACTTTTACTTACTGAGGAAATTTTGTATTCCGGAAAGGGGATTGTTGTAAATTCAACAAGGAATATTTTATCTTGGTTGAATAATTTATCTATAAGGGATTGTTTGTTTGGGTTCAAATCTAAACCCTTTAAAATCTTTGGTTTGGGGATTTAGGTTATAAGTCGTCATTTTGATTCATAAGCCCGACCCGGTTAAATAGCTTACTTCGGTTCGAGATCAGTCTAATTCAAAATATGAATTTGGTTTGAGATCATACCAATTCAAAATCTCAATAATGGTTCATGAGTTCAGTCCAGTTTAAAATCTCATTATGGTTCGAGATAAGTATGGTTCAAAATCTCATCTTGATTCATGGTTTGTTTGGTCAAAACCTCAGTTTTATTCGTGAATTAAGCTTAGTCAAAAGCTCACATTGGTTTGAGATAAGTCTAAAGAAAAATATAGGTTTAGTTTGGGGACTAACCGCTTCAAGTTGATGTTTGGAAAGAAGACTAACCGCTTCAATCCGTTGTTTGGAAGGAAGACTAACTACTTCTCTCCCTCATTCGTTGTTTGGTTGGAAGTTAGCTTGATATCTCATCTTTCCTTGTATAAAGGGGTTAGAGAGTTTAACCTACTAAAATCTATTATGCATTATTGGATACTCTCAAGATTAAATCTTGGGGACATGGTTAAGTTTTCTTAATTGAGCCTGTATAAATTCCTGGTGTCAATTCTCTTTCCCTTAACTTTTTATTTTCCGCACTTTTACTTTCCGCTTCTAACTTCTATAATGTTTTAAAAATGTTTTTAAACTCTGAAAATAATCCCCCCCCCCCTCTAATGTGTGGAGTCACATGTTCAACATAAAGGATTTCCTCTTTACCAAATTTTGCAATGATGGTTGTCACCATCATGAAATATTGTTGTATAATTGCATCCCTGGCTTGTTATTTCCCCAGATATGTGATGTGACCAACTGTAAGTCAAACTTGATCACCACTTCTTTAGCTCCCGTATTGAGTTGTATGTGTAATACAGTCAAACAAGATCCATACTATGCCTCGTTGTTTGAAGTATGGAACTCAAATCTTACTTGGCCACTAGCATGAGATCGTGATTACTTTCTAAAAGAAGTTTGGCCCTACTTCCTTTCAGGTTGGAATAATCATCCTCAAATATCATTCATCTAGAGAATGTAGTTGGCTCCTCGATTGTATTTGTTAAATGAACTCAGTCGGAGCTTGTGGTTTTAGTGTTTTCTTTGGTTCGTAAGATATATCAAACTCAGAAACTTACATAGCCCATTTTTGTATCCTCTTTATAATGATTGGTTTGAAGAGTTATTGTCAAATAGATTTAGCCATTTTTACCAAAACTAGGTGTTCCAAGAAATAGCATCTTGATTTCCTTGTCACGATCACAAGACTAAAGTGATCTTATTAGATAATGCCTTCCTAAACCAATTGGATCCCCATGACTTCTGATGAAATGGATAGATAGATGAAAAGTGTCTTGTCATCATCATGATAAACTAGAACAAATGGCTATGATAATACCTTTTTTAGTTTGGTAAAGTTGGTTTCACACTCTAGTGTCTATTTAAATGTGGTTTCCTTACTCAATAATATATAAAATGGTGAAGCATAATGAAAATACCTAGAGTTAAATCGTGAAAATACTTTTAACATGTCATTTAGGCGTTGAATACCCTTCTTGATTTTTTCGGTCGTCATTTTGAAAATGTCCTGACATTTGATTGAATTGACTTTGACTACTTTGTCATGAGGTAGTATCCCGGAACCTTTCATGGTCTTACTCTGAAGGTGCACTTATATGGGTTTTAACACATGTCATGTCTCCTAACCTCCTTGAATGTGACTTAAACATGAATTTTATGTTTGTCATTTTCTTTTGATTTGAAAACATAATTTCCCTGTAGACTTCCAGCATATCTCATGGTTGGTTCTTGAAAACCTTTTTCATCATCCTTTGATATGTTGTCCTACATTTTTTAGAACGAAAAGCATGACTTTGTAACAAAAAATCCTCGCATCTCTCATGAATGTTGTTTTGTTGCAATCAAAGGGGTCCATTAGTAGTTGGTTGTATGTGGAATATTCATATATGAATGATAAATGCTTGAACCCTGTAGAGATACCAAAAAGCTTATCTATATTCATAATGCTAGATTTTGTTGAACCATTGGTAGTTGGTTGTATATGGAATATTCATATATGAATGATAAATGCTTCGAAGTGTGTTTGATGAAAAAATGCATGAAAACAAGCAAGTTCTAAAGCTAGTTCAAGCATCTAAAGATGTATAAGATAGTTGATCAAGCCATCAAGCTTAAGAATTAGGATTTGATGATCACTAGTGATATCTTATGATGAGGGCATCTGACTTGAAGACATCTCAAGCCTCATCCACAAGATTACTCAAGTGAGGTGCTTATATGATTTGTGTATATAACAAAAGGACTTGAATCTTTGAAGTCTAAAAGAGAGAAAGCGTGAAAGATCTTCTGATCTTGTCTAGTTGAGTGATTAGTGTTTTGAAAAAACACAATAGTGTTCTTTATAAGTAGTATGGATAAATCGCGCACACACTAAAACTATTTTTGAAGCCTCTCTTTTTCAAACATAATCACCAAAAATGTTTTTGGAACCAAGCTAGATGAATTGGAAACAGACATATTTATTAGGACAAGTTTTAAATTGTCCAGTCGATTATAACAATAAACTAATCGATTAGATAAAGGAGAATTAAGTCCATAATCTATTATGTAAATTTCTTATTAAATGGTAACAATTCTATATTAAAACCTTCCAATTTTGACAGCAATAATCGATTATTGCATGCCCCTAATCAATTATTTCATTTTCTGAATCATCCCTTGGCCTATAGATATAGGTTCTCCCCTTAATTTCTAATCATCCAAAAAAACATGAGATATCTCACCTTGCACACACACTCTCTCTCTCTCTCTCAATTATTTTTTATTTTCTCACTTATTTTTAGCCATAGTTCTTTGAGAAACATTCTTGTGTTTGGTGAGGAGTTATTCTAGAAAATGGTATCATTGTAAATTTACCAAGAGTTATTTTTCCTCTTGAGTAAATAATCCTTCCTTAGGAACCGTTTGTTAGGTTTAAATTTAAACCTGTATAAAACCTTATATGGATATTAGCGTAAGTCTCTGTTTGATTGGTGAGCTTTGCCACTCTAAGAAAATCTATCCTTATGGGTTCTTGAAGAATAACTAGCGAAAAATATTCACATCTGTTCTTGAGCTAAACCCTGTACAAAATCTTAGCCGATTCAAGATCAACCCAATATAAAATCTCGACTCAGTTCGTTGTCAACCCGTGTAAAATCTCTATTTGGTTCGGAGCATAGTCAACTTAAAAACTCCAGTTTTATTTGAGATAAGTCCATACGAAATCTCAGTTTGGATTAGAGACTAATCACTTGAAGATTTGTTCATTTTTGGCTTGAACACTAACTGCTTCATTCCACAGTTTGCTGTTTGGTTAAAAGTTATAATGAAACTTCATTTATCCTTGTATAAGGGGGTTCGTGGGCTTAACCTTTTAGAATCTCTCGAGCATTATTAGAAACTCTCAATATCATTTCTTTGGGAGAGGAATAGGTCATTTCTTTAGACCAAACCTCTATGAATTCATGGTGTTATTCTTTATTCCCTTAAATTTTTTACTTTCCGCTTATTTTCTTTACCTTGATTTTTTGTTGCTTATCCAAACATTTTCTTAAAAATGTTTTTAAACTCCGATTAAAAATATAATTTTGTTTTAAACTATCATTTTTCAATCCCCCCCCCCCAACCCATGAATGCCTTGTCCTTCCCAAGTGATTACTTCCTTTGATGTTGAGCCACATATGGAATGTTTTTTTCTGGATGGATAATGAGTCAAAGGTCGTCCCGAGGCAAAGCCCTGGAATTTCTTTTGTTGACCAAGAAAATAAATTATCTTTCTTTGAAGATACATTGTGAGTTTCTCTCATATATACTTGGGAACCCCTTCCCAAATTTTGATGATTATATGCACAGACCTGACAAGAGTATGTCATTGCCATAAAGTCTTGAAGAGGAACTTGTTTGCAAATTTCATCTAACGGAGGGAGATGGTAAAAAATGTAAGTTCTTCTAGATAATACCCATAGGCATCAATGTTGTGGACTTCGATGTACCTCTAGAGAAAGCCACGTCCAAGCATGAACATGACTCTGATATACCTTTCCCCATCTTGGCTAGAGTGCAAATCCTGAGGCTAGTCCCTAATGATGATTTCAAATTCATCTAACTCGACAACAACCCGACACAAACACTAAAGATCAGAGCTAATCTCCCAAGTTTCGTAGAGGAGGAAATCATAAAATGTCTCAAAGAAAATGATTATTAATTCATTGTTTCCCCTAAATAAATTCCAAAAGTTTATCCTAATTTCTCCTCTCACTAATTGAATATCGACCCTTCCATCAAGTATGTCGCCTAGAGAAGACGATGTCAGTTACTAGAAAAGGGTGAAGCTACCAGGAACGTTGTCAATGGACTCATCCAAGAGCAGGGACGAAGCCAAAAAATTTGAATAGTGGGGTCAATATAAATATAACATTTCATTTTTCAAAAATATAAATATACATTATAATTATTCTCGACGATTTTTCATGTTATGAAAATATTGAGTGATCTTCTCATTTTCAACATAAAAAAAAAATATATATATCTCAATATAAGTAACTAAATAATCATTTAATCATTCATCACTCGTGCGATTTCACATTCAATTCTTGATAATACTCATAGAAGAGAAAGTTCTTTCAGCTATTGCAGTTGCTACCAGTAATATCAAAGATAATTTAAAAACAAATATATCAATGGGTACACAATATGTTTTTTGGTCTCTACGAGCTTAATAGAAAGTGATGTAAATTAGATATTTTCTCCATTTTTCTCTTTGAATCTTTTTTGTGCTGGTTGAAAAGTGTTATCCATATTTGGAATGTCAATATCATTATGCTCATAAAATAATGAAACATCATTCAACAAACAATCGTAACCATTATCTCTTATATCTTGTAGATTTATTTTAGACATTTTTACTAACTTCATAGCATTTGCAATATCTTGATCACGTATTTGTAATGCTTGAGATAAATCATGTGTAATTCTTAAAACTTTTTCATTAGGTGCAAGATGAAAATAAATTCAAAAAATTGCATATAATTCATCTAAATTAGTATTTCACCTTTTTTTTTATCTAAATTTGTTCCATCTCCCCCATTCATTTCTAGCACATCAATCATAGAAGAGAATAGAGAAATTATATTAAGTAATGTACCATAATGTGATCTTCAACTTGTTTCCACCGCCTTCTTAATTGTCACTTTTTGATTTAAGCCACGCGCACTAGAGATTTCTCCCTATTCCAATGCTTCTTTTACCTTTATAGCTTGACTTTCCCAAAAAATATTTCGACGCTTACATGATGCTCCAACAACATTATACAAATTAACAACCAAATTAAAAAATAAATCAATTTTAGAATGTTTTTTTTCTAATGTCACAAGAGCTAATTGGAGTTGATGGGCAAAACAATAAATAAAAAATGCATAACGATTCTCTTTTAAAAACAAGCTTTTTAGACCATTATATTCACCTTGCATATTACTTGCTCCGTCATAGTCTTGTCCATGTATCCTTGACAAACTGAATCCATATTTTGAAATAATGACTCCAAAGCCAATTTCAGTGTTAGAGCACTAATATTTGAAACATGAACAACACCAAGAAAATGCACAATAATTGTTCCTTCATTATTTACATAACGTATAACCATAACCATTTATTTTTTCACTAAGACATCACGAGATTCATCAATTAAAATAGCAAATAAATCATCTTCAAGATCATCAAGTATATCGTGAGTAGTGACTGTTGCAGCAGCAGGATCATTAAGAAGTTTTTCTAATTCAAACTTCAAAAAAAAAATCATGGGAGGATCCAATTTGAGGCTTCCACATTCATTAAGTGTATGAGGATTAGGAGTTGATGATTATTTTGTTGATTTTCTTTTGAAAAAAAATTCCTTTGCTTATTACTAAAAACAAAATAAAAAATCACAATTAAAATCATTTTTAAAAAGTTCATACTAGTACTATAAAATTGGTAAAAACACAAAACAAACATTACAAAACTCTAAAAATAAATTTTCTACCGTTAACACAATCTCAAGCTCAATAAGATAATAATATATTTTTACTCTTATAATAATAATAATAATAAATTATAAATTCATAAAGATTAAAATTAAAAATTTTAAAAGATCATAGAGAAGAAATTGATAACAGAGATGCATTTTACACCGAGAAAAATAGAAATAAGAGAAAGAGAAATACGAAACATGATTTGTTTGTACTTGGAAAGAATCAAAGATAATTAATAGGAATAGGAAAAGAATTTTTTTTTTAATTTTATTTAAAACATTTATAATTATTTATTATATAGAACTAATATTTTTTTAAAACAGGCAAGCAAACAATTGAATATTTTAAATGTAGTAGGATAATAGATGCATGAGAAACTAATTTATTGAATATTATTTATTAAGTGGGGCCATACTAAAATTTTCTTGCTAATTTTTAATACATTTTATATATTAATTTATTACTTACACTAAATATGGAATAAGTGATAGTTGTGGTGGGGGCATGGGCTCATCCTTTCAATACACTAGTTCCGTCCTTGTCCAAGAGAACTTAATTTTAGAATTGAAATATATATATATATATATATATATATATATATATATATATATATATATATATATATATATATATATATATATATATATATATATATTCTATCTAACATAGTGATGCTCAAGATAGTAATTAGAAAATGGTGCATGCATCTCAAATACACTTGCCCCAATAAGACATATTCTAAATATTCTTACCCTCTTCCCAGTATTGACCAAATATGAGATAACTATGTAAGGAAAAATTTGTTATCATTTACGGATGCATACTCCGGATATAACCATATTATCATGCATGTGGAAGACATGGACAAGAACACCTTCATGACATGACACACCAATCACTAGTATAATGGGATGCTCTGTCAGTTTGAAAAATACAGGTGCAACATACTAGAGTATGATGAATAAAATCTTTGAGGAAGAAATTAGAGATATGTTTGAGGTATATATGAATGATATGATATTCAAATATAGTAAAGAGAAACTGCATGAAGGTTACCTCACTAGTGTATTAGATCGATTATGATAGTACAACATGAGACACAATTTTAAGAAGTATATCTTGGGAATCAAGGATAAAAAAATCCTTAGATTCTACCTGACTAAGGGAGGATTGAAGCCAACCCAAACAAAGTACATGAGTTATAGAGATCAACCGTTATTTTATCCAAGAGACACTTGAAAAATCTAGCTTCCCCATAATGGTTTTTTGTGGTCTTTGTGACAATAGGTGTTGAACATGTGACTCCACACCACAAGAGGGGGTGAATTATGGATTTTGATCAGGATGGCCCACGGACCACTGAGATTTTAAATTGGGTTTATTTCGAACCAAAGTAAGATTTTGACCGGGTTGAGCTTATGAATAGAACCAAGGTTTTTACCAGGATAACCATAAACCAAGTTAATATTTTGAACCGGGTTGATCTCGAACCAAAGTAAGCTATTAACCGGGTTGAGCTTATGAAACGAAACGACGAATTAGATTCTAAATCTCCAAACCAAAGTTTTAAAAGTTTTAGCTTCGAACCCAAACAAAAGTTTCTTATGGATAAATTATTCAACCAAGTTAAAAAAATTATTGATGAGTTTACAAATTATAACCCTTCCATAATACACGATTCCTCACAAAGCAAAGAGAACTTTCTCAAAAGTGCTACGGCTAATTTTAAGTGAGAGAAAGTGAAAAATATATTTTAGAGAGAGAGAGAGAGTGAGAAGTGACATAGGAAGCTCACATTTTCTGGATGTAAAATTGTGAATGGAATAGCCTCTATTTATATGTTATAGGATGGCACAAAAATGAAAATTTTCTTTGGCCAAAATTAATGTGTCAATCGATTGGCATCTTGCCCCACTCGATTGGAAGACCTCAAAATAAATGTTTAGGATGTTTAAAAAGGAAACAGAGTATATAAAGTCATTTTCGTTCATTAAGAAATTGTCACAAATGTTTAAGGATAACTTTTTCACTAACCCAATCAATTAGGTATGAGTGTCAATCAATTGGACAATATATTTTTGTCCAAAATCATTCAGACAGTTTCCAATTCAACTAGCACGACTCCAAAATATTTTAAGGGATATGTTTTTAACAAAAAATATTTTAAACCTCGTTTGTGTGTGTGTTATTAGTTTTATAACTTTATGAAAAATCCCCTGTGTTTTTATAAAACACAACTCACTTAGATGCGACGGAGCGCACTTTCACACTTCCTCTCATTCACACTTCCTCTCTTTCATACTTTGAAGCTTCAAGACTTTTCAAGTAAATCATTTATATAGACATTTGCTTGAATCTTCTTTGAGAATAGGCTTGAGATTTAGTCAAGTTGAGTGTCATCGTCAGAGGATGTTTATAATGATCATCAAACCATAACTTGTCTGCTTGCATCTTTAACCACTTGTTATGCTTAAATTATCAAGGGCTCCTTTTATTTGTCATCATCAAAATAAAATTATCAAGAGCTTCTTTGATTCCTTACTCAATTAACCTACAAAACATATTTCCATAATAGGGACGACAAAGGTGTCATGGATCACCTTAATCATGAAATACATTAAGAGTGGAAATTTTTCAACAAATCCCACCAAAGACATCTTAATGAATAGAAGACCATGTTAGTACTCGATCATATGGGGGAATCTATACAATTAAGGCTTTTCAACTCCGCTATTTAAATTTTTAGAGAATGATTAAGCTGAATACACCCTCAAAAAATTCCACAAGGGTATATTCACGAAGAAGCTTAGAAGAATGGTCTTGGCTAAGAAGTATGGTTCTATATGTTGAACAATTGTTTCAAAGGTTTTGATGAAGACAAATACAAAAAATTAAAACCAAAACATGATTAAATAAAGAAGAAAATGTGAAACAAAGCAAAAGACAATAATTTTTTATGACTGGTGCAAAAATGTTAAAATCTAATGAAATTCTCCTAGAAACGAAGCCAGATGTGAAAAGCTCACATATGATCTTGTGTTCTGCCTATTTACTTCATATCACACACACACACATACATGCATACACACACATATACACAAACCCCCCCCCCCCCCCCCCCACACACACAATCAGACACACACACTAAAATCTGATTTTAAAACTTCCTTTTTTTCAAAACATCTTCTAAAACTTCTTGGTTTGGGTAAAGCTTTTGAAAAATAAATCATAATTAATCATAATTCTTAGATAATTGATTATACATAAAACATTTTCCCTATGTTCGATTATGGGTAAAATCCACCCAATAATCGATTAAGGAAGCCTTCTAAAAGATTACGGTTTAGATCATTTTGATTTTGCTGGATCATAATTGATTATGGTCATAACCTAATAAATTATGGTGTAGATTTGGCCATACAAAACCTTCTCTCATGGATAAATTTTTTAATATAAAAGGAGGACTTGTAATTATTTGAAAATACACAAGAAATCTAAAAATAACTTCTTTTCTACTCATTCTCTTGCTCTTATAAATTTTATATTCACTTAAATACTATTTTAGTGTTAAGAGAACAAATAGTTAATTTAGTTATCTTGTGTAAAGTGATGTTGGTATTTAACTATAAATCAAGATAGGTTTATTCTATTAACTGTGATAGTTTGATATAAATGTTGCAAGTTGAACCTGAGATAAAAGCTTAGTGTAAGAAGGTTATAGGTTGATATTGTTGTAAAAGCTCTATGATAGTAGAAATCTCAAAGGTCATCTCTTGGGGATTGGGCGTAGGCCTCTCTTGGGGATTGGGCGTAGGCCTCGGGGTTTTGGGTTAAACCATGATAAAATCCACTGTGTTCTTCTTTGATATCTTATCTTTTTATCTTTATGTCCTTATTTTCTTGAAGCTCTCTTTATATTCAACCTATCTTCTTAAAATAAACTTTATAATTGATTTAAAGTCAAGTGTTTAAAGCCACTTGAATAACAATTGACATCAAAACCTAATTCGGTTTAAAGACTAATCATCTCATGAGGTAGGATGACTTTAAATGATTCATTAAACAAACTCTTATCTTCTAATGGTGAAATATATACTTATTGTAAAGAGAAAATGATTTTTTTAATTGAAATGGTGGATTATAATATGTATGTCGCTGTTGAAAATGGTCCATTTATAGCCACATATCAATTTGATAGTATCGTGGACAGGGACGGAGCCAGAAAATTTGAATAGTGGAGTCAATATAAATATAACATTTCATTTTTTGAATATAAATATAAGTTATAATTGTTCTCAACGATTTTTCATGTTATGAAAACATTGAATGATTTTTTCATTTTCCACATAAAAAAAAATATCTCAATGTAAGTAACTAAACAATCATTTAATCATTCATCACTCGTTCGAATTCACATTCAATTCTTGATAATATTCATAGCAGAGAAAGTTCTTTAAGCTATTGCGGTTGCTACCAGTAATATCATAGATAATTTAAAAACAAATATATCAATGGGTACACAATATGTTTTTTGGTCTCTACAAACTTAATAAAAAATCACAATTAAAATCATTTTTAAAAAGTTCATACTAATACTATAAAATTGAAAAAAAACACAAAACAGACATTACAAAACTCTAAAAATAAATTTTCTACGGTTAACACAATCTCAAGCTCAATAAGGTAATAATATATTTTTACTTTTATTATAATAATAAAATTAAATTATAAAATCATAAAGATTAAAATTAAAAAATTAAAAAGATCAACAATAGAGAAATACGAAAAATGATTTGTTTGTACTTAGAAAGAGTCAAAGATAATTAATAGGAATAGGAAAAGAAAAGTTAATTTTTTTAAATTTTATTTAAAATATTTATTATATAAAACTAATATATTTTTGAAAAGGCAAGCAAACAATTGAATATTTTAAATGTAGTAGGATAATAGATGCGTGAGAAACTAAATTATTCAATATTATTTATTAAATGGGATCATACTAAAATTTTCTTCCTAATTTTTAATACATTTAACATATTAATTTATTACTTACACTAAATATGGAATAAGTGATAATTATGGTGGGGGCATGGGCCCACCCTTTCAATACACTAGCTTCGTCCCTGACTGTGGAAAACAATCCTTGAGACATATGGACCAAAGTAGATAAATAAATGGTGTATTACAATTTGAAAGTTAAAACTACTATCAATATCACCCTTGGTATTGATGATTTTTTTCGTGTTTCACATTGAAATATTTGGACATCCTTCAAGTTTCCCTTGAAGGTACAATCGGGAAAAAAAATACTAGGTTGAACATATTGACCCGTGAGTATGAAATATTTAGAATGAACCTTAAAGTAATATTTAGGATATGGAAATTAATTTATTCACATTTATAATCATTTAAGAACTCTGAGTAAATATTTTTAAAATGAGTATTTAATTAAAAAAAATCCTTAGATTCCTAAATTGGAGTTGGCAACAAAAAATCGTTGCGATTTTTTAATCTAAAATTTTGTCTTATATGGATTTGACTCTTTGTTCAGTAAATTTCAAGAACATGAAATTGAGTTAAAAAGACTTGTGAAAATGAATACGGAAATAAGAAAAATAAAAGTCTTGCACTCAAATTCGCAGAAGTCAAATAATCAACAAATGATGAAAATATAAACTTTTTAGTATACAAGTTTAGAAAATTCATTAAGCACAAAAAACAACCTCATAGTTTCCAACATAAAAATGAAGAAACATCATATTTTGTGTCTACAAGCTTTCAATACAAAAATAAAGGTCACATAGTCTCAAATGATAAATGGTATCTTTATAGCGATGTTCAAAGCATATCAGAGAAGATAAAAATATCTTCTCTTCCTTTATTCCTAAGAAATTAACATTTTTTTCTTATGGTGATAATAACAAAGGTAGAAATGTGGGTTCTCGTATTTTTGGTAAGTATCTCAATTCAACTATTAAGGATATTTTACTAGTTGAATGTTTAAAGCATAATTTACTTAGTATTAGTCAATTATGTAACAAAGATAACAAAGAATCATTCAGTTACCTATATGAATGGTTGTAAAAATTGAAAACAAACAAAATATTTTTACTATTTAAATAAGTGAAAATACTTATATTGTTAATTTTAATAAATTATCTTTAAATGATATATTTCTAATAATTAAAGAGGATTAATCATGACTATGACATATAAGAATAATCTATATTCGCATGGACCATTTAAATAAATTGGTTCATAAGAATTTAGTTATGGGTCAACCAAACTTACATTTTGAAAATAATTGACTATTTGATGTGTTCAAAAAGGTAAATATGTAAATGACTCATTTAAATAAAAAAAAATATTTCTTCAAATAGGCATTTATAGCTTTTACACATGGATCTTTTTGGCTCATCCAGAACCATGAGCTTGGGGGTAATTATGATGTCGTTGTTATAAAGGATTATTGCGTCTATTTGAAGTGATCATACATGTGAATTTAAAAATGGGATTCGAAAACTTTTGTAATTGGAATGG